>NW_006408606.1:483897-501184 GCF_000296735.1 Chrysochloris asiatica | reverse complement strand
ACATAAGACCATAGGTGGAATCCTAAACCTCATCCAGAATCTTTTGAGGTGGGAAATTTCCATTTAAAAGGACAAACAGACCATCCTAGAGCAATAAGAAGAACAGATGATACTTTTTGAAAGAAAACCAACAGGAAAAATACAGAACAATAATGGCAGTCTGACTGACTTCTATAAGAACAAACCAGTTACTCATCCAGGAAGCATCAAGGCAAGTGGTTGGATCCATTCAGGACAAACCCCATTCCTAAACTAAAACTCAATGGGAATACAAGAGCAGACATATGCTCTGACTGGTGACCACATTGATCACTGATAAGGGGAAGTGAGAGAAAAAACAGCAATGAAAAGAGGAAGCTAAGCCCTACTATGTTCAATAGACTCCTGTAAACTTGGGTGGAGACCTAGTTGGCAAGCAGTGTGAAAAGACCTGGGTACTCTTGGGCCCAGAGTCAGTGACATAGCCACAGGAACTAGAGTGGAGAGTGAAATGTCCAGCTGGTAAGAAGAGAGGGCATATGCACAAGAACACCCACACTTGCAGATAATACCTACTTGACCTGGCTTCAATGACTGGATGATCAGAGCTCAATTAGAAGAAGAAAGAAGAGGAAAAAAAGAGTAATCTGATACAATTTGTTGAACTTTATCTACACCTATGGATGCAGTAGCTCAAAAGAGGGAACAAATCTTTACAGCAAGGATCATTCCTATCCCCCCAATACACAAGGTAGACAGGGATGGGCAACTTGGACATTGGCTACCCAAAATAGGGGGGCTACAAAGGCAAGAAGTGACTAGCTTACAAGCTTTCAAGAGAGAACCTAGATTCAGAGGGTGCTGAGGAAGGTAGAATCTCCCCTGAGTATTATCCAATCTCTCTGGGCGGGGCTGATGAAAGGAGATGGGGATTGGACTTTTGTGGTACAATAGTGAATAATTGCCATCAGGTCTGACTGTGAGATTTGGAAATGTAAAGGTAGACATTTTGTAGCAAAAGGAGAGGAGTAGTTGACTTTGTAGCCCAGGAACGGACGTCCCTGAGACCAACAATGAGAATAGTGGAGTGTGGGACCCTACCCAGAGAAGCAGTGATGCCAGAGATGGAGGCAGAGATGATGATGTGGGGAGATGGAACGGCTGGAGACTCTAGACCCAGAGATGGAGAGGGCCTGTGTGCTGACAACCAGGGGGCAATATTGCAGGGTATACCCTTTGGTGGTTGATGACTTATGGAGGAATTTGTAACCATGGCAATGAAATGATATATTATAGGATGAACATAAAGCTAATGTTCCCACATGTAAACTTTCACATAATTTACAATAAAACATTTAAAATAAATAAATAAATAAATAAATAAATAAATAAATAAATAAATACATAAATACATAAATAAGTAAATAAATAAATACAGAATTAGTAGACCTTTAACCATTTTAAGAAGTACCATGAGATAAGGAATCAATGATAAGGAACCAAAAAGTTTAACCTGCACTATAGACATTTGCAAAACACTAGTCTCCAGGAATTGACAGAATGAAAACAGCTGTTTAACATACAGATCTTTCTGAGTAGAATTTGTTGTTAAGTGCTGTCCAGTCGATTCCAAGCATGTACAGGGTTTCTGAGACTGTAAATCTTTACGGGAGCTAAATACACCGTATGAAAATCAACCTTATTTGTTGACCGTGGTACAGATCATTAATTGATCATATGTGAATCAAATTTTAGAAGTCCTCACTCCTCTGTAATGAATTATTTGGAAAAAAACTACCTGCTAATTGATTGGAATGAAGCCATATTTGCGCCCATTCCAAAGGAAGATGATTCAACAGAATTTGGAAATTATTGAACGATCTCATTAATATCAGACTCCTGGTGTGGCACGGTAGGATAGCTCAGGAATGCGAACCACAAGGTCAGAGATTCAAACACACCAACTGCTCCTTGGAAACACTGTACAGGGTCACTATGAATTGAAATAGACTCAACAGCATGTAACAACAGATTATTAATATCACACACAAGTAAGATTTTTCTGGAGATTTGAAATCACTACAGTAGGACATCACAAGTAAATTTCCCTAAATTCAAGGTGGATTCAGAAGAGGGTGTGAAACAAGGAATATCATTGTTTATGTCAGACAGATTTAGGCAGAAAGGAGAGAACACCAAAATATGTTTTCATGTGTTTCATTGACTATGTAAAGACCTCCAGCTCTACGGATTATGACAAATTATGGGTAACATTGTGAATAATTGAATTCCAGAATTTTGGGGTGCATAATTTTTCAGGGTTTATGTAAGTGATAAATGTTGTTGTTGTTAGGTGCCATCGAGTCGGTACTGACTCATCATGACCCTATGCACGAGAGAACAAAACACTGCCCAATCATGGGTCAACGTCACTATTGTTGCCATGCTTGAGCCCATTGATGCTGCCACTTTGCCAATCCATCATACTGGGGGTTTTCCTCTGACCCTCCACCTTACAAAACATGATACCCTTCTCCAGCGACTGGTCCTTCTTGACAATACATCCGAAGTATGAGAGATGAAGTTTGGCAATCCTGTCCTCCAAGGAGCACTCTGACTGTACTTTAACCAGCACAGATCTGTTGGTTCTTTTGGCAGCCCATGATACTTTCAATATTCTCCTCCAACACCATAACTCAAAACCATCAATTCTGCTATGGTCTTCCTTATTCACACTCCAGCTTTTGCATGCATATGAGGTTACTGAAAATACCATGGCTTGGGTCAGGCACACCTTAATCCTCAAGGTGACATCTTTGCTCTTCAACACTTTAAATGGGTCTTGTGCAGCAGATTTGCCTAATGTAATACATCGTTTGCATTCTTGACTGCTGCTTCCATGAGTGTTGATAGTTGATTCAACAAGAATGAAATCCTTGACAATTTCATCTTTAAGAATATTGTTTATTTGTCCAGTGATAAGGATTTTTATTTTCTTTACATTGAGATGCAATCCATACCAAAGGCTGTGGTCTTTGATCTTCATCAATAAATATTTTAAGTCCTCTTCACTTTCAGCAAGCAAGGTTGTATCTTCTGCATATCACAGGTTGTTAATGAGTCTTCCTCTAATCCTGATGCCATGTTTTTCTTCATAGAACCCAGCTACTTGGATTATTTGCTCAGCATACAGGGTGAATTAGTATGTTGAAAGAATACAACCCTGTCACACACCTTTCTTAATTTTAAAATTATGAAAGTGACAAATAGAAATGGACAAAAATTATTTTTCCCCAACATGACTTTTATGTTTTTGTTCTCATTAAAATTTAATTAGAATGATTGGTATTGTATCCAAGCACTCATGATGATTTTTTTCATTCCTAAGGAGCTCTGGTAGCGTAGTGGTTACGAATCGGGCTGCGAACCTTAAGGTCAGTGGTTCGAAACTACCAGCCGCTCCGCGGGAGAAAGATGAGGCTTTCTACTCCCGTAAAGATTTACACCCTCGGAAACCCTGTACAGGGTCGCTATGGGTCGGAACCGATTCGAAGGCACTTAACAACAACAACAATTGAACTTATACTTTAAAACAAAGACTCCCGATGAGTGAAAAACCGTCTTTCTTATAACTGAAACAGATACTTGTTTTGCTTCCAAAAATGATAAATAAAACAAATATGAGAGAAACAAACAGATCTACTGTGTAAATATAGCTAATAATGAATAAAGAAGTCATCATAAGCACAGGGTTTATTAGTTTTCTGTGTTAAATCTCTGAAATTATTGTCCATACAAATTGAGTCTGAATTTCAGTCCAAGAAAGGTAGTACAGGAAGATTCTAGTCTAGGCATCTGTAACTCAGATAAATCAAGGAGGATGTTAGTTCAACACTGGGCTGAATTTCAATGATTCCATGAGTCAAAGTTTGAATTTGCCATTTTATTTTGATCATATTTTTCCAAAAAGGTATCTAAAATTCAGATGTATTTTTACAAGAGTTTGTGGCATGCACATGGATTATCTCTTGTTAATAGATATAGTATGCTATTGTATTTTATGTACCTGGTACACTTCAGAGAAAAGAATATGAAAAATATAACTTATCATGAACCCTGGTGTGGTGCTGTAGGATAAGCATTATACTGCTAAACACAAGGTCAGCAGTTTAAATCTTCGAGCTATTCTTAAAAATCCTATACAAGGTGACTATGAGTTGGAATTGACTGGAAGGCACACAACCTCAACATCATGAGGACAATTATTTTCCCTTAGAAAATGTACTCCGTTTCAAAGGATCTCAACAAATGGGACAAGGTTATGTTTAAACGCATTTTATTTCTGCAAAGATTAAATGTCTTACAAGGTTTACATACTTTTAAGACCACACCTACATTATATATTTTAGAGAAATGTTCTAATCACAGTATTTTCATGCTAGTATGAACTCTGATAATTTTTAATTTGCTCATTCTTTCCCATTATTTATTTGTTATTTGAAACATCATTTTATTTCTCCATGTAATTGTTCTATGCCATGACCCAGAAGTTGTAAAAGATAGAGTAAAATGAAAACTCCATCCCAAAGAACTTATCTAGTAATGCCAGAGGTGTCTTAGGACTATTGTGTTTTTTTAAAATATTTTTTTTAAGTAGTGGTTTAGAACTCCTTTGATGAACCCTTCAAGCAGCATGAAACTGAATTTTCATTTATTTTTTTCATTCTCCAGGATCTCTTGTATCCTGTTTAATTACATATTTGCCATCACTAGAACAAGTAAAAGGGTCAGAATTCTGGGTCTGTTTCATGTCCTATTCATCTTCAAATGTATTAAGAGTTTATCATCTCTAGCAATATCTCCAGCTATAAGTTAAGGTGTAGTACCAGTAGTTAACATTTAATGAACACTTACTATGTATCAGGTTCTACTATAAATGTTTATATAATTCTAAAAAGAAACCTAAATTATTGATGCTATTATCATATCTATTTTATAGGTGATAAAACTGAGGTCTAGAAAGCCAATAAGCAGTAGAGCCAGGGTTCACCTGCAGGCAACCTTGCCTCTGGTATCTTAACAATTATCATCTCTAATTATATGAGATACTAATATACAATTAAAAATGTTACTGTGACTAATATTTTCTATGACTTTCAAATAATAACAATGATCATAAAAATGTAAGGTTTATCATTTTTATTTATTAATTTATTATTATTTCTGACAAAGCATTAGTCATTTCTTTAACCCATCACATTATACTGCACAATCCCAGTTGGAAAAGTATTACACTGTACCAACACTTTGAAAAATACGGTTAGTAGAATTATTTAACCACATTGTATTCAGAAGAGACTAAAGTACTTATGGGCCAAGAATGTTCCTTCATACAGATTGTTTTATACTAGTTTTTGCAAGCTGTCTTGTTCATTGAAAAAGTATCTGTGAATAGTGCACAGTGAATAGAAAATATTTTTGCAGATGTTCAGTGGTATTCATGAGTTCTTACAAATACCCACAAACACCCACAAATTTTCCCCTGAGTCTTGGCTAATTTTCACTTCATAGTACTGTGAAATATTTTAAAATAAAAGAAACATGTCAGGAACTCTTTGCTTGTCTGATTTCTTCTTTCTGAGCTCCTAGAATTGTATCTCTTAACCATGTTTTGCCATATTTTTCTATGTACAAAATGTGTATTCAATCAAAGCATTCAACATTTCCTCTGGAAAACACATAAGACCATGAAGGTGTTAAAATTCTTTTAACTTCTTTGTATGTCTGACACCTATATTCTGCCATTAACATTTTACTATGCTTGTTTCACCACATACTTATTCATCTAAATAGATGTATCCATCCATCCAATAATCTTTTTGTTTTTTTGGTGCATCTCAGAGTGAATTGTAAATATCTGTACTTTGTCCTTAGTTGTTTCATTTTGCATACAATTGACTTTAGTTGAATGCTGCTTATAGCATTTTAATTATTAATGTAAATTTGTTGCTGTTGTTCTTAAGTGCTGTCAAGTTTATTCCAACTCATAGAGCTCTGTATAGTATTTCTGAGGAGCGACCAGTGAGTTTGAACTGCCAACCTTGTGGTTTAAACTCACCTTGAGGTGCAGTGCTTATTCTATAGTGCCACATAAGGTCTCCTATGTAAATTTTTACACCATAAATGCACAAATAAAAATGAGACATTTGAAGTTTTGATAAATATAAGAATCTGTGTATCCTAAACATTAATGTAAATAATGCTATTCACTCTATAGTAGATATTTGGACTCCTAAACTGCTAACCTCAAGGCCATTGGTTCAAAACCACCAAGAACTCCACAGAAACCCTATACAGCGTTGCTATGAATCAGAACCATCTTGACAGCACTTAACAACAAGAAAACATAGTCATTATTTTTAAAATAATTGTTTTCAGTCATATTTTAATAATGTTGTTGTTGTTGTTACATGCCGTCGAGTCAAATTCCGACCCATAGCGACCCTGTATAGGGTTTCCGAGGAGAAGCTGGTGAGATTGAACCACCGACCTTGCAGTTCAAATGGCTTTGCAGTCTGGCGCATTAACCCACAGCGCCACACCAGAACTCCTAATGTTGTTAGGTGCCTTTGAGTAGGTTCTGACTTATAGTGACGATACACATAACAGAATGAAACACAGCCCGGTCCTGCCCCATTCTTTCAATTGTTTTTACACTTGAGTCCATTGCTGTTTTTTACATAAAAAAAACTATGTAAAGGAACATAAAGAATGGCAAGTCAAGAAGTTTCTAATTCACAGAACATGACAGGAAAATCCAAATGTAGCCAAAATAACTCTGTGAATAAAGGAAAACGAGATAAAAAATATGAGTGCCAAAGTGATTAGAATATGTGTGTAAAGGAAAGAGGGAACCACAAAGACAAAATGGGAGAAAGAGAGTGATAGCCCAGAAATCTACACAGGGCTCCCATCAAGTATTTACCAGAATATTGATCTTCAAATGCATAAAACTGTCCTAGACTGGAGAAATAGCCTTGAAAAATTACATTGAATAATTAATTCTAAGAGTTTATACAGGGTAAGGAATAACTTGTTTTCCAATCAGCAGAGTAGATTTACCAATACATGAAACCTGATGCAGTATCCCTAGAAAAATATCATCTTAATATTAGTTGTCACTGGGTCAATACTGACTCATAGTAATCCCATGTGAATCAGAGTAAATCTGAAGTCTTTAGGGTTTTCAATGGTTTATATTTCAAGAGGAAGATCTCCAGGCTTTTCTCCCAAAACACCTCTGGGTAGATTTGAATATTCAACTTTTCAGTTAACCTCTGGGTGGTTTAACCATTTGCATCTCCAGGGTCTCCTATCATTTTAATGGTACTGGTGGTGGTGGTATGCCCTTGAGTAGGTTCCTAATCATAGCAACTCTGCATAGGATTTCCAAGCCTGTAAATCCTTATGGGAGGAGGATGCCTCATCTTTCTCCCACAGAATAGCTGGTAGTTTTTAACTACTGACCATAAGGATAGCAGCCTGACTCATAACCACTATGCTACCAGAGTGCCTCAATAATTCAGTTTAATTAGCCCCAGACTGAAGGTTGTTCTAGGTTCACATTAACAAAACACAAAGAAAAGTCTTGAAAGGATCACATGGATCCTAACTAAATTAGCTGCAGGGCAGGGGTAAAAAATATAATATTACTCAGAGAAATAAACATCCTAAATTTACATGCAATTAAAAATTATTGCAGTACAGTGAATTTTTTTCAGATGACGCTTCTACCAATAATATATGCAACTCAAAACAAAAAATATTTTTTTGCTGATGGATCTGGGTAAGAATAGATGGGAGAATTTGTTAAGAGGATGATATGATTCTGTTAAGATTGTTGACAGCATTAATTGTGTTTCTATAAACTTGGAACTCTAACCTTGATTTAAAATGAGCCATCTTAGAAGCAGGATGGGGAATTTCACTAACCTAGAAGAGCCAGGCATGGAGCACACCCTTTAAACTTCAGGATCCCTACCCATTGAGACTTTTTGACCCAGCATCAGAGAGCAATGACACCAGAGGCATGACAGAGGAGTAGCAGCTGGATCAAGAGTCAAAGCATGACAAAGAACAACAGGTTTCCCAGCCCATAAAGCAAATTAAGCTTAGTGAGTTTGGGCAGGAGTCTCAGTTGCAGAATAGGGTGCCTCCAGACACTTAATTAGGGAAATTAGGTTTGCTGACTTAAGGAGCTAGAACCAAATGCCTTCACACAGGCTTTTGGTGAAGTGATGTAGCCAGTGAGCATTTATCAACAGCCCTAAAGGAGATGTGCAACATCGCCCAGGCAAAGAAAGACTTCCCTGTAGTTGTGGCAGAGGAGAGTATGTTATCACTCAAATAGCTGTTCCTATAGCGTAGTCGTTATGAATCGGGCTGCGAACCTCAAGGTCAGCAGTTCAAAACTACCAGCTGCTCCGCAGGAGAAAGATGAGGCTTTCTGCTCCTGTAAAGATTTACAACCTCGGAAACCCTGTACAGGGTCGTTATGAGTCTGAACCGACTCGACAGCACTTAACAACAACAACAACAAAGCATATTGGACACTGAATTGTATCTTACTGACTTCCCTGATAAACTTCATAACTGTGAATGTGGTGTCTGAGTTCTATAGATGGTGTCCTTTTCTAATGAATTGTTGAACCCCGCTGAGGAATACAGAGCACTGATAAGTAGAGAAGATATTTGGTATAATTTTTGCAATTACTATGTATTCAAAGGAGTTCTGGTGTGGCACTGTGGGTTAATGCACTGGAATTCAAAGTCAGTTTGAACTGCAAGGTCAACAGTTCAAGCTCACCAGATGTTTATTGGAAACCCTATACAGGGTCACTATGGGTCAGAGCCAACTCAACAGCACTTAATAATTTAGTTATAATGTATGCAAAGAAACAAGAATATAATAATGATCTATAACTTGGAGTGAAAAATAAATCAATAGGAATAAAGCAATAATTGACCAAGTTTATAAGTGAAGCAGCTCTGGTAGCCTAGTGGTTACGAATTGGGCTACGAACCGCAAGGTCAGCAGTTCAAAACTACCAGCTGTTCCACGGAAGAAAGATGAGGCTTTCTGCTCCCATAAAGATTTACAGCCTCGGAAACCCTCTACCGGGTTGCTAAGAGTTGGAACCGACTCCATGGCACATAACAATAGAATAAGTGACAAGTATATAAAAGTAGGATTCAATAACAGGAAAAGCAGGTTAAAAAAAACAAATAGATGAAAATTAAAAAATACCTTGTTTTATAACTACTGGGTAATAGAAGAAATCAAAGATGAAATCACAAAGTTCATAGAATTCAATGAGAATGAAGAAAAAAATTACCAAAATATTTGTAAAATAATTCTGAGGTTAATTTATAGCAATAAATACAAACTTCAGAAATTAAGAAGGGGTAAAATCAAAACATTAACCTTACAACTGAAACAAATAGAAAGAGAGCAGCAAAAGAAATGATAAACCACCAGAAGAAAGTAAATAAAGATTGTTGTTAAGTGTAGTTGTTCAGACTCATAGCAACCTTGTATATAGTTTCTGAGGCTTTAAATTTTTATTGGAGCAGTTGTTGTTGCTGTTATTGTTGTTGTTAAGTGCCTCCAAGTTGGTTCCGACTCATAGTGACACTGTGTAAGGTTTCTGAGAAGCATCTGGTGGCTTTGAACTGCTGATCTTGTGGTTCACAGTCCAATGCCCTTCCTACAGTGCCATACTAGGAGTCCCTCATGGGAACAGAACATGAATAAATTAAATAAGGAATAGAAAAATGAAATAAATGAAACCAGAAGTTTTTGTTTTTGTTTTTTATTTTAAGCTTTTATTGTGCACTGAGTGATAGTTTACATGGAGAACATCAGTTTTGCACTCATCTTATCGTACTTTGTATCATTGAGATGATTACAATCCTCTCCTTGCATCAACATTCAACAGTATTTACTTCTTTTCCCTCTGGTTTTGTTTTTGTTTATTTATTTATTTATTTCAATGTACACAAAAACACTCAGAAATATTTAATCATTTAAAAACCCAAGGGCAAGACGTGACTGGTTTACAAGTTTTCAGGAAGGAACCTAGATCCAGAGGACATGGAGAATGGTAGAGTCTCCAGCGAGTAATATCCAACCTGTCTAGGAAGGGCTGATGAAATGAAATGCAGATGGGTCTCTTGTGATGCAATAGTGAATAATTGTTATCAGTATTGATTGTGAGGGATGGAAATGTAAAGGTGGACATTTTACAGCAAGGAGGGGAGTGATTAACTTTTCAGTCTAGGAGTGGAGGGCCCCCGGACCAACAATGGAGAAGAGTGGAGAGCGGGATCCTACTCAGAGAAGTCGTGACACCTGAGATGGAGGCAGAGATGATGACATGGAGAGATGGAGAGGCTGGGGACTTCAGATCCAGAGAGGGAAAGGGGTTGTGTGCTGATGACCGGGGGGAGGGGGGTGCAGGGAGGGGAGGGCTGGCTTCCAGGGTATACCCTTGGTTGGTTGATGATGCATGGACAGGATGGTAACTATGGCAATGAAACCATATATGACAGAATGAATGTAAAACCTATGGTATCCCAGGTAAACTATCACATAATTCACAATAAAACATTTATTAAAAAAAAAAAAAAAAAAAAAACACCCAAGGGCACATTCTGCAAGCCTGCTTATTGGCCACCAGCACGCAGCTTTGCTCTTTCCATTAGTCTAGAGACCTTAGCTACTCTTTCTCTCGATGTCATCATCTTTGCCTCCATCTCTTGTGTCACTGCTTCTCTGGATATGGTCCACCATTCTGCTCATGTTCTTCTTCCTTAATGATCATAGGGTCCTCTCTTCCTGGACTGTAACTATCCTATCTTTATTTAACAAAACTTCTGCCTTTATAGTTGTGACAATCACAATTATTCATGATATCAATTATTCACTATTGAATCTTATCACATATCCTTTCACCTGTCTATACAAGATGGAAACTATTGAGTGGGGATTATACCTTCCCTTGCACTCTGAAACTTAGCTCCCTCTAGAAAACTTGTAAGCCAATCACTTCATGCCTATATAGTCCCCACACAGCCACAAACCCCTGTTAGGTAGGCAATGCCTCATTTGCCTGTCCCTATCTAGCTTCAATAGTGGTATGAACTGGTCTTCCCTGTAGACACATGGTTATTATCCTATCACAGATTGTTTTGTACCTCATGACTGACCTGGATATATTCTTTTTGAACAATGAACGCAACACCATTTCTCTTCAATTTGTCATTCCCTGCATAGTAAACCATGTGGTTGTCAGATTACAAATGGCAAAGACCAGTCCATTTCAGCTCACTATTGCCTAAAATATAGATGTTTATGCGTTCTATTGAATTTTTGACAAATACCAATTTTCCTGGATTCACATTTCATATATTCCATGTTCTGATTATTAATGGATGTTTGCAGCTGTTATCTTCATTTTGAGTTGTACCCCATCAGAAAATGAAGGCTTTACTCCCATGGACTTTACTCCATTCGCATCATCACTGTCAAGTCTACATTGAGGAGGCAGCTCTTACCCAGTCGCATTCTGAGTGCCTTCCAACCAGAGGGGTTCATTTTCTGGCACTATATCTGCTATTTATAAGGTTTTCAGTGCTTAAATATTCTGAAGTAGTTTGTCATTCCTTCTTACTAATCTGACTTCATCTGGAAGGTTATCTGAAAACTGTCCACCATGGGTGACCCTGCTGGTATTTAAAATACCCTGTGGCATAGCTTCCAGAATCACAGAAACTCAAAGTCATCACAGCATGACAAACTGACAGACAAATGGTGGAGGATCGTCTGGGCAAATTATTGAATGATGCAGAAAGCATCAAAAGAAAATGGAAGGAATACACAGAGACCCTGTAAAAAATGGAAATGGTTGATGCTTAACTGTTTCAAGAGTTAGCATATGATCAAGAGTTAATGATACTGAAGGAAGAAGTCCAAGGTGCATTGAAAGAATTGACCAAGGCATCAGAAATTGATGGAATAAAATTCAACAACATATCAACAAAAAAATAGACCAACCAAGTTGGTTCCCTACCAAGTAATGCAAGGATGGTTCTTCATTATAAAATGAATCAATGTAACCCACCACATAAATAATATAACAAAAATTTTCATGGTCATCTGCATTGACACAGAAAAGGTATTTGATAACGCCCAACACTCAGCAAAAAGCAAACAAACTAACAACAACAACAAAAAAAAAACCTCAGCAGAATGGAAATTCCTAAACAAAATAAAGGACATTTATATAAAATCAATTGTAAAAAAAAAATAATAAAAGTGGCACCAACCATTTCTACACAGCACTCTTTACTCAGGTGGGTTTGATAATTCATTGTAATGGCCAAATAAAACTCAAAGACAAACTTAAAGTTATGTAGTTTACTAAGGAGTCCAGGTGTGGATTAATGCGATGGACTGCAAAGTCGGTTTGACCCACAAGGCCGGCAGTTCAAGCTAACCAGCTGCTCCTTGGAAACCCTATACAGGGTCGTTATGGGTCAGAACTGACTTGATGGCACTTAACAAAGCAACAAAAACCTTCCTAAACTGTGAGAAAATAAATTTATGGTTGTTAATGCATCCCACAGAGGCTAGAAATCCGAATTCAGAGAACCAGCTCGGGTAAAAGGTCCTTGTCTACTTTCAACAGCTGTAGACCTAGTTTCCCTTGGAGATTTCCATTCATCTTGGCATTAATCTTCCCCTGGGACAATTCTGAGGACCCTAATATATGAGAAAATGGAACATCAAACATAACTAAAAATGTACAAGCAGCAGATGAACTAAATAAAGGGGATCTCCTAAGAATTAAATATACATGCCCATCAAAATAGTTCACCAGAATAGTAAAAAGAGAACCTACAGGCTGGAAAACCTTTTTCAGATTCTAGCATATTTGACAAAATCCAACCTCTAAAATTTATGGAAAAGTTGAATACCTCAACAGCAATAAAAACTAAATATCTAATTTAAAAATAGGCAAAGGAATGAACATAAATTTTACCAAAGAAGATACTCATGAGACTAACAAACACATGAAGAAATTCTCATGATCATAAGCCATTAAAACTACTGCTGTTAAGTGATTTTGACTTGTAGCAAACCCTATAGGATACAGTAGAACTGCACTATAGGTTTTCTGAGCCTGTAGATCTCTATGAACACAGATTGTCTCATTTTTCTCCCTTGATGTGAATGGTAGCTTCGAATTAACACCCTTTGATTAGAGGCCCAACAATTAACACACTGTACCACAATGTCTCCTTCATAAGCTATTGTTGATGTTAAGTGCAACTGAGTTGGTCTGATTCATAACGACCCTGTTAAGGGTTTCTGTTGAGTAGCTGTTAAGTTTGAACAGCTGACCTTGCAGCTAGCAGTCTATTGCTTATCCAACAGCACCATACCATTAGATAAATGTAAATAAAAACTAGGGTGCGATACCATCTCACCTGAAAATACTGACACTAATAATAATAATTTACAAAACAACAACACAGAAAATAACAAATGTTAGTGAGGTTATGGGAAGATTGGAAGTCTTATACACTGATGCTGGGAATGTAAAATAGTGCAATCACTACAGAAAAGGATATCTGTTGTTGTTAAGTGACATCTAGTCAGTTCCAACTCATAGCAACCCTATATAGGGTTTGCAAGAAGTGGCTGATGGGTTTGAACCACTCACCTTAACGCTGGCCATCTAGTGCTTGTCCTATAGAGTCACACAAGGAATCCATGAGAAATCATAACATCCTGGTTGTTGTTGTTAGATGTTTTCAAGTCCTTTCTACCTGGTCCTACACCAACTTCACAACTGTTTTTACATTGAAGTCCATTGCTGCTGTTATTGTGTTCAATCCATATGGTCCTCTTTTTCACCAACCCTCTACTTCAATGAACCTAATGGCCTTCTCCAGGGACTGGTCTCTCCTGATAACACATCTGTAATATAAGAGACCAAATCTTACCATTCTGACTTTTAAGGAGCTTTCTGGCTCTACTTCTCCCAACACAGATTTGTTTGCTCTTCTGGTGTCCATGGTAATTTTAATATTCTTTGCCAACACCATAATTTAAATGTATCCATTTATAATGTCTTCCTTTTACTTGTCCAACTTTCACATGCTTATGAGGTTATTGAAAATACCATGGCCTGGGTCAGTGGCACTGTAGTCCTAAAATACACATCTTTGTTCTTTAACACTTCAAAGAGATTTCGTGTAGCAGATTTGTCTAATGCAACCCATCATTTGGTTTGTGACTGCTATTTCCGTGCATGTTGATTATGGATCCAAGCAAAATAAAGTCCTTGAAAACTTCAATCTTTCCTCCATTCATCATTATGCTATTTATTGGTCCAGTTGTGAGGATTTTTGTTTTCATTACATTGAGGTGAAATCCATACTAAAGGCTGGGGTCTTTGATCTTCATCATTAAGTATTTTAAGTTTTTTTTTTTTACATCTTGTAAGCGAGATTGTGTCATCTATATATCACAGGTTGTTAAAGAATCTCTAATTCTGTTGACATGTTTTTCTTTATATAATCCAGCTTCTCAGATTTTTTGCACAATATACATATTTAATGAATATGGTGAAAGGATACAACCCTGGCACAAACCTTTTCTGATTTTAAAACATTCAGTATTCCATTTTTCTGCTATAACCGCTTCCTATTGTTCTATGTACAGGTTCCTTATGTGCACAATTAAGTGTTCTGGAATACCCATTCTTCACAATGCTATCCATAGTTTTCCATGTATAATCTCCATAAGCAAAAGCCTTTGCATAGTCAGTAAAGCACAAATAAGCAAAAATTCTGGTACTCTCTGCTTTCAGTCAAGATCTGTCTGACATCAACAATGATATCCATAAAAATGTTAGGTCATGATGTAGCAAATGTAATGGAAAATAATGCATTTAATAAGTTAGGATATAATGAATACTTTTATGAAACTAAAAATTGAAGTAGGATTTAGTAGTAAATTAAGAACAAAGAACTACATCAATTAGACCATGAAACATGCACAGATCGCCCATACTCCTCCTTAAATATCTCTAATAATTAAATTATATTTGTATTCTAGTAAATATGAAAGGAGACAAATCAGAGTAAGGTGTGCTTGGAAAATGTGGAAAGTGTGCTTGGACCACTCAAAGTGTAGCTTAATTAATGAACCTGGTCTAAACCCAGAAGATTTCAATCAATAATGACTACTTTGAACTAACCCTAGCACTATTAAACAAACATAAAATTATTTAAACAATAAAGCAAAAACATCTATAAACTTATGAAAGTATTGTTGTTGTTGTTGTTAAGTGCTATCGAGCCGGTCACGACTCATAGTGCCTTGTAGAAGGTTGCCAGGGCATGATGACCTTGTGGTTTGCAGTCCAGTGCTGATTCTACAGTGTCATACACACTAGGACACAGGAGATAGAAGTTGTGTAAAAGCGTTATAGAGTTAGTAACATAAGGGAAGGATGAAAGATTTATTAAAAGTACTTAACAGCAAATTTTAATCTCCTACCTTTTGCAACAAATCAAATGATGTATTGCATTAGGCCAATTTGCTGCACAAGACCTTTTTAAAGTGTTGAAGAGCAGAGCTGTCAGCTTGAAGACTAAGGTGCGCCTGACCCAAGTCATAGTATTTTCAATAATCTCATATGCATGTGAAAGCTGGGCAGTGAATAAGGAAGACCATAGAAGTGATGCTTTTTAGTTAGGGTGTTGGAGGAGAATATTGAAAGTGCCATGGACTGCCAAAACAACCAATAGATCTGTGTTGGCAAAAATGCAGCCAGAATGCTCCTTGGAGACCAGAATGGCCAAACTTCTTCTCTCATACTTCAGACATATTGTCAGGAGGGATAAGTCTCTGGAGAAGGATATCGTGTTTGGTAAGGTGGAGGATCAGAAAAAAAGAGGAAGACTCCCAGCGAGATGGAGTGGCAAAGTGGCAGCATCAATGGGCTCAAGCGTGGCAACGAGAGTGAGGTTGGCCCAGGATCGGGCAATGTTTTGCTCTGCTGTGCATGAGGTCATTATGAGTTGGTACTGACTCGATGGCACCTAACAACAACAACAACCTTTTGCATAATGAATTAGACTCCTGGTGTGGCACTGTAGGTTCGCCATTGAACTGGGAACCACAAAGTCAGCAGTTCAAACTCATGAGCTGATCCTCAGAAACCCTGTACCTTGTCACTATGAGTTGGATTCAACTTAATGACACTTAACAAACACAACAAATTTGCCAAAGCTACTGAAACCCAATGAGCTACTTATGGGCAGCTTTTTTAGAACTAACTACTCTATGTAGTAAAATAGTAAGAAGACCTTTAAAGAGAGGTGCAAAGACTACTGAATCTGGTTGTCTGAAACAGAATTTTTGCTCAACCTCAGATTTACATAAAAGAAATATAAATTATTCACATAAATCTTCATTTTAATCAAAAGAGGTACAGCTCTTTTGACATAGGATTCAACCTTAATTCCAGAGTAAGTATATTAATATTCATAGCTGGACTAAAAGCAACCACCAATTGAGAAAGCATTCAAACTACCTCATGTTAATCCCCCAAATTCAACTAACTCCTAATTTTTCACTTGATTGAGAACCACAAGGTCAGCTGAAACCCACCAGGTGCTCCACAGAAACCCTATACAGGGTTGATATGAGTCAGCACTGACTCATTGGCACTTAACAACAATCACCAATGTATACATTTATAGAGGAAATGATGTTAATAAAATAATAAAAAATATTTTCTCTCTGCATAACTTTATTTCAGATCATTCTGATATTTAACCATTAAATAATTTCAATGAACTATTAGCTACCTATCACTTCAAATGTTAATCCAACACAGGAATGCATTTAAGGAAAAATTTAAAGAAATAAAAGGAACTAAGTAAACATTAATCCCACCTGTTTACTAAAAACATCACTTCTAGCATTAAGCAATATTAGAGACCCTGCCTGCTCAGTGATATACCGTCAACGGCCACAGTGCTTTGACCATGATAATGGTCATGATAAACAGACAGCATAATCAATTGTTCTCTAAGGAAGGACTTTTATGAATGACCGCACATATTTATTTAACTGTTTCTAGAGCTCTGGTAGCGTAGTGGTTACGAATCGGGCTGCGAACCTTAAGGTCAGCGGTTCGAAACTACCAGCCGCTCCGCGGGAGAAAGA
>NW_006408606.1:482634-483797 GCF_000296735.1 Chrysochloris asiatica | reverse complement strand
AGTACAATTAAGTGTTTTGGAATACTCATACTTCACAATGTTGTCCATAGTTTGTCATGATCCACACAATCGAAAGCCTTCGCTTAGTCAATAAAGCATAGGTAAACATCCTTCTGGTATTCTCTGCTTTCAGCCAAGATCCATCGGACATCAGCAATGCTATCTCTAGTTCCACGGCCTCTTCTGAATCCAGCTTGAACCTCTAGAAGTTCTCTGTCAATGTATGATTGTAGCCGATTCTGTATTACCTCGAGCAAAACTTTATTGGCTTGAGATATCAAAGAGATTGTCCGATGATTTCCACATTCCGTCAGGTCACCTCTCTTTGGAATGGGCACAAATATGGATCTCTACCAATCAGTTGGCCAGATAGTTGTCTTCCAAATTTCTTGGCAGAGATGAGTGAGTGCCTTCTGTGCCGCCTCACTTTCTTGAAAGATTTCAATTTTTATTCCATCAATTCCTGGTGCCTTGTTCTTTGCCAATTCTATCAATGCATTTTGGACTTCCTCCCTGAGTATAGGGCTGCAACGTGCCCAGTAAAGGAGGCTTCCTGTGGAGCCTCTTCAATACATAAGACTATAGGTGGAAGCCCGAACCACATCCAGAGCTCCAGAGATGGAAAATTTCCCATTTAAAAGGACAAGCAGACCAGCCTGGAGTGGCTAAAAGTACAGAAGATACTCTTTGAAAGAAAGACCTACAGGAAAAATATAAAACAACATAGGCAGACTGACTGTTACTACAAGAACAAGCAACTTGCTTGCCCAGGAAACATCAAGGCAAGTGGTCGGGTCTCCTCAGTGTAAATCCCCTTCCAAGACTAAGACTCAATGGGACTACACACTCTGATTGGTGACCACACCTGACAGTGATAAGCGGAAGTGAGGGAAAAACAGCAAAGAAGTGGCATGCTAAGCCCTGCAATGGTCAATAGACTTCTGTGAACCCGGGTGAAGACCTGGTTGACCAAAAGTGTGGCAAGACCTGGGTACTCCTGGGCCCAGAGTCAGTGACATAGCCACAGAGGACTAGAGTGGAGAGTGAAGCATCCAGCTGATAAGAAGAGAGGGTATATGCATAAGAACATCCACACTTGCACATAATACCCACTTATCCTGGCTTCAATGACTGGATGATCAGAGCTCAACCAGAAGTAAAAA
>NW_006408606.1:477612-482534 GCF_000296735.1 Chrysochloris asiatica | reverse complement strand
GGATCGAACATTGTTTCGTTCTGCTGTGCATGGAGTCGCTATGAGTCGGTTCCGACTCGATGGCACCTGACAACAACAACAACAACAATCATTCAATAATGAAAGTCGAGGCTGGAATTTTTTTTTCAGTTCCCCCAGCTTGAGAAATGCTTAGAGTGCTCTAACATTTTGGTTTTCTAATTCCAGATCTTTGTACATTTTGTTGTAATATTTGACTTTGTCTTCTTTAGCTGACCTTTAAAATTTTCTGTTCAGCTCTTGTACCTCCTCATTTCTTCCATTTTCTTTTGCATTGCTATGCTGGAGAGCAAGTTTCAATGTCTCTTCTGACAACCATATTAATCTTTTTCTTCTTTATGTCTTCTTCATGACTTTTTGCTTTCTTCTTTTATGATGTTCATCCCACAACTCTTGTCATCCCACAACTCTTCTGGTCTTCAGTCTTTAGTATTTAATGTATCAAATGATGTCATCCCACAACTCTTCTGGTCTTCAGTCTTTAGTATTTAATGTATCAAATGTGTTTTTCAAATGATCTATAAATTCAGGTGGGATATATTTAAGTTCATATTTTGGCTTTCATGGACTTGTTTTCATTTTCTTCAGCTTCCATCTGTAATTGCATTTGAGCTATTGATGTTCTGTTCCACAATCTGCCCCTAGCCTTGTTTTGGCTGATAATATGGAACTTTTCCACCTTCTCTTTCAACACATATTGTCAATTTGATTTCTATGTATTCTATCTGGTGAGATCCATGTGTACAGTCATCTCTTGTACTGTGTAAAAACGGTATTAAAATGAACAAATCATTGGTTTTGCAGAATTCTTTCATGCTAGCTCCAGCATCATTTCTTTCACTAAGGCCATATGCTCCAACTACTGATCTTTGTGTCTTTGTTTGCATTCTAATCACCAGTAATGATCAATACATCTTGATTGCATGTTTGATCAATCTCAGATTGAAGAAGTTGGTAATATTCTTCTATTTCATCCTCACTGGCTTTAGTGGTTCATGAATACATTTGAATAATAGTGGTATTAACTGGTCTTCCCTCTAGGCACACGGATATTATCCTATTACATACAGTGTTGTACCTGATGACTGATCAGCATATATTCTTTTTTACAATGAATGCAACACCGTTCCTTGTCAATTTGTCATTCACAGCATAGTAAACCATGTGGATTTCAGATTCAAAATGGCCAATAGCAGTCCATTTCAGCTCATCAATGCCTAAGATATCAATGTTTGTACATTCCATTTCATTTTTGACAATTTTCAATTTTCCTAAATTCATATTTTGTACAATCCATGTTCTGATTACTAATGAATGTTTACAGTTTATCTTCATTTTGACTTGTGCCTCATTAGCAAATGAAGTTGTGCCCCATTAGCAAAAGCCCTGAGGGCTTTATTCCCATCGGCTTTACTCCATTTGCTTCATCACGGTCAAGTCTACTTTGAGGAGGCAGTTCTTCCCCAGTTGCATTTTGAGTTCCTTCCAACTTGAGGGACTCATTTTCCAGCACTGTATCTGACAGGGTTTTCTGTTATTCATAAAGTTTTCAGTAATTAAATATTCCAAAGAAGTTCATCCCTTCTCCTTCCTAGTCTGTCTTTGTCTGGAAGCTCATCTGAAACCTGTCCACCAGTTCACCATGGGTGACCCTACTGGTATTTAAAATACCCATGGCATAGCTTCCAGAATCAGAGCAACTCACAAGCGGCCACAATATGACAAACTGACAGATGAGTGGTAAGTAGGATTATATTAGTTTAAAAACAAGATAAGTACTGACACTGCATTCCCCTCATGCTAGCACTGTTCATTAAAAATGATGAATACTAAAATATGTGGGCTTTGTATCTAACCCACAGAAAGCCTGCCACAAATTGTAAAATGCTGCGTATTGATATCCACTTTATGTGTCCTATCAATGTTTCATTATGCCCCATTATTAAGCAAAAAAGTAATGTAAATAAGTCAAATTACAATTAGCTAATGATCTGCATATTTTCATATGGATAGATATCAGTATATCTAAACAGGAAATAAATGGCAGTCCTAGCTGCAAATATCAGAAACAAAGGAATATCTTTCCAGGTTTGCATACTCATCACTGTAAAAATAGGTATGCTGGTTTGTAAGGTTTCACAATCAGTGTCAGAAAAACAGTAGTTATTCCTGCAGTATCTCATTAGCACCCATCTCAGTTATTTTTAGGTGATCTGATTTAGAAGACACTATTAAACTACCTGCTGGCTACCTTACAACAGCTGACTACTCATAAAAATGTATTATTCTTCTGAGATGATTCTACCATGAAGCATAGAATCATTATCAAGAAGTGTAGCAATGTGGTAGAGAACAGCTAAACATCATGACTAAAACTCTTCATTAAAAAAACAAACAAACAAACAAACAAAACTGTTCTGGCCATCTGGAAAATCTCTGCTACAATTTGGGGCACACTCTCATGTAGAATCCACATTAAAATAAACGTATTCTTTTCTTGAAGCCATAGGAGTATCTTGCACAGGAGTTTTATCTATTCCATTCAGATTCTTTATATTAAGTGTGATATAGGGATGGATGCACTGCCCGGCATCTTTCAGATCAATTTTTTCAATTCTGATGGTGAGTAATGTCATTCCTGGTTCTGATGGCAAGTGTGGTAATAAAGTGACAAGAAATCTATCAGGAAAAGAATCAGGAAACCCTGCTCCAGCAGTACCGTCTTCTTCCTCTTCTTCAAATTCCAAATTCTCTTCTTTACCAGTTGCTAAAATTCTTCTTAATGGGACAGGCTGAACATCAAATGAGAATTCATGATATGTAAGAATATTCTTTAGGATTTGTTCAAGCTTCTTTAGATCCTCCAATTTAAATTCCTCTCGGGACTGTGTGGACTGTAAAGCTGCACTTCTCAACTCCAAGTGTGTTGCAGTTTTGCCTATGGTTTTCTTTTGTTCTTCTGTGAATTCAGAATTATTGGTTGAGATTAAGCCTGTTTTTGTAGATGTCTTGCTAAAATCTGATACTCATCTATTGCCTCCACCAGCTGGCCCCAAGCATTGAAATTGGTGCCTCTCCTAAAACTGGTAGTACCCCAGTGCTGCAGGTTACTGCAGGGCATCTCTGACATGGTCAGTCTCCATCCCATCCCCTCCAGACCTTATTCCACCAAGGCCAGGCTGTAGGTTGCCATCCTCCCCAGGCCTGGCCCTGACATAAACAGGGCCAGGAGAAATCATTACAGAGGTGCCCCTGCTTGTCTTTTTTTACTGATAATATGGAGCTTTCCACCATCTCTTTCCACAAATGTACTCAATTTGATTTCTGTGTATTCCATATGCTGAGTTCCATGTGTATATCATATTTTATGTTCTTTATAAAAGGTGTTTGCAATGAAGAACTCATTGGTCTTACAAAATTCTATCGTGATTTCTAGCACCATTTCTATCACCAAAGCCACGTTTCCCACCGACTGATCATTCCTCTGTTTTGAAACTTTGCACTCAATAGTCAATAATTATCAATACATACTGATTGCATGTTTGATCAGTTTCAGACTTACAAAGCTGATAGATGTTCTCAATTTTATCATTTCTGACTTTGATGGATGGTGTGTAAATTTGAATAGTACTAGTATTAACTGGTCATCCTTATAGATCTATGGATAGTATCCTTTATAGCCATCATAGACAGCACTGTACTTGAAGATAGTTCTTTTTGAAGGTAAATATGACATTACTCTTCAATTTGTCATTCCTGCAATGTAGACCACACGATTGTAACATTCAAAGTGGCCAACGCCAGTCTCTTTAAGGTCACTAATGCTTAAAATATACATGCTTATGTGTTCAATTTTATTTTTCACAACTCCTGATTTTTCTAGATTCGTACTTTCTATATTCCATGTTCTGATTATTAATGGATGTTGCCAGCTGTTTCTCCTCATTTTGAGTTGTGCCCAATCAGAAAATGAATGTCCCAAGAGTTTTTCTCCATTTGTGTCAACATGGTCAACTGCACTTTGGAGCAGCTCTTCCCCAGTTGTATTTTGAGTGGCTTCAAACCTGAGTGACTCTTCTTCTGACACTATCTATAACAATATTCTGGTACTGTTCATCATGTTTCAATATTCAATATTTTGGAGCCATCTGCTAGTATTCCACTGCTATTCATAATAATTTCCATTACTAAATATTTAGAAATTGTCCATTTATCCTTCCTAGTCTGCCTTGTTCTGAAGACCCATCTGAAAATTGTACACTATGGGAGACCATGCTGGTATTTAAAATATCAGCAACATAGCTTCCAGAATCCCAACCACATGCACATCACCAAAGTACAACAGAGTGACAGACAAGTGATCATATAGATGGTATTTAAAGTCATGGGATTGGTTGAAGACAAAAAGAATGATTAGTCCAATGAAGACATATGGGATTCTCCAATATGTGAAAAACTGAGTAAATATTGAAGAAACCCTGAAATCCACTGCCACCAAATGAATTCCAACTTATAGTGATGCTGATGTGCTGCTGCAAGATAATACACTAGACTGAAAGCTTGATTTGAACCACAAGGCCGGCAGTTCAAATTCATCAGCACTTCCTTGGAAACCTTATACAGGGTCAATCTGAGTCAGAACTGACTCTACAGCACTTCACAATACCAACATATTTTAGATTAGAACTGTTCCAGAGAATTTTGTAGACTGTAAATCTTTAAAAAACACATTGCTTTCTCTTTCTCCTATTGAACAGCTGTGTGTTCAAATCACTAATCTTTTGGTTGTAGTTTGTTGTTGTTTAGTGCCGTCGAGTCGGTTCCGACCCATAGCGACCCTGTACAGGGTTTCCGAGGCTGTAAATCTTTACGGGAGCAGAACGCCTCATCTTTCTCCCGCGGAG
>NW_006408606.1:474324-477512 GCF_000296735.1 Chrysochloris asiatica | reverse complement strand
TTTCTACTCCCGTAAAGATTTACACCCTCGGAAACCCTGTACAGGGTCGCTATGGGTCGGACCCGACTCGATGGCACTTAACAACAACAACAACATTCCTATTCAGTGAATTTAATGGTCACCTAAAGAGGTGGGAATAAACATATGACAAGTAGACTGTTGTTGTTGTTGTTGTTAGGTACCATCAAGTCAGTACCCACACACAGCGACCCTATGCACAACAGAACGAAACACTGCCCGACCCACAGCCTACTTCATAATTGTTGCCACGCTTGAGCCCATTGATGCTGCCATTTTGCCAATCTGTCTTGCTGGGTGTCTTCTTTTTCTCTGACCCTCCATCTTACCAAACATGATACCCTTCTCTAGTAAATGGTTACTACTGACAATATGTCCAAAACATGGGAAATGAGGTTTGGCCATCCTGGCCTCCAAGGAGCACTCTGGCTGCATTTTTTCCAACACAGATCTTTTGGTTCTTTGGGTAGCCCATGGCACTTTCAATATTCTCTTTCCAACACCATAACACAAAAGCATCAATTCTTCTATGGTCTTCCTTATTCATTACCAAGCTTTCACAAGCATATGAGGTTACTGAAAATGTCATGGCTTGGGTCAGGTGCACTTTAGTCCTCAAGCTGACATCTTTGCTCTTCAACACTTTAAAAAGGTCTTGTGTAACAGATTTGCCTAATGTAATAATTCTTGACTACTGCTTCCTTGAATGGTGATAGTTGATCCAAGAAGAGTGAAGACCTTGACAACTTCAATCTTGTCTCCATTGATAAGAATGTTGTTTGTTGGTCCAGTGGTGAGGATTTTTGTTTTCTTGACATTGAGATGCAGTACATCCTGAAGGCAGTGCTCTTTGATCTTCATTAGTAAGTATTTTAAGTCCTCTTCACTTTCAGCAAGCAAGGTTGTAATATCTGCATATCGTAGTTTGTTTATGAGTCTTCCACCAATCCTGATGCCACGTTTTTCTTCATATAACCCAGCATCTCAGATTATTTGCTCAGTATACACATTGAATAAGTATGGTGAAAGAATACACCTCTGGCATACACCTTTCTTAATTTTAAACCATTTAGCATTCCCATGTTCTGTATGAACAACTGACTCTTGGTCTATGTCCAGATTCCTTATGATCACAATTAAGTGTTCTGGAATCCTCATACTTCACGATGTTGTCCATAGCTTGTCATGATCCACACAATCAAAGGCCTTCACATAGTCAATAAAGCACAGGTAAACATCTTTCTGATATTCTCTGCTTTCAGCCAAGATACATCAGACATCAACAATGATATCCCCCATTCCAGGACCTCTTCTGAATCCAGCTTGAACCTCTGGAAGTTCTCTGTCAATGTATGCTTGCAGTCATTTCTGTATTACCAATATTAAAACTTTACTCGCATGGGATATCAAAGATATTTCTGCATTCTATTGGGTCACTTCTCTTTGGAATGGGCACAAATATGGATCTCTTCCAATCAGTTGGCCAGATAGTTGTTTTCCAAATTTCTTGGCACAGATGTGTGAGTGCCTCCTGTGCTGCTTCACTTTCTTGAAAGATTTCGATCTGTATTCCATCAATTCCTGGTGCCTTGTTCTTTGACAATTCCTTCAATGCACCTTGGATTTCCTCCTTTAGTATCATTGACTCTTGATCATATGGTACCTCTTGAAATGGTTGAACATCAGTCATTTCCTTTTAGTACAGTGACTATGTATTCCTTGTATTTCCCATATAGTAAACCATATGATTATCCTCTTCAAAATGGCTAGTATCAGTTCTTTTCATATCACTAATGCTTAGGATTTTAATCTTTGTGTTCTATTTCATTTTTGCTCACATTCAGATTTCTTAATTCTATACTGCTTATGTTCCATATTCTAATTGTTGTTGCTTCTGTTAAACATCATAGAGTCAGTTCTGATTCATAATGACCCAGTATAGAGTTTTGAGGAGTGGCTGGTGATTTTAAACCACCTACCTTGTGGTTTGTGGTCCTGGTGTGGCACTGTGGATTAATGCACCAGATTGCAGCGCCATTTGAACTGCAAGGTTGGCAGTTCGATCTCACCAGCATATCCTTGGAAACCTTATACAGGGTTGCTATGGTCGGAACCGACTCGACTGCACTTAACAACAACAACCTTGTGGTTCTGGACTTATGCTACAGTGCTATACCAGGACTTTATGTTCCACCTGTTAATTGTTGTTAGAGGCCATTGAGTCAGTACTGACTCGTAGCGACCCTATGCAGAACAGAAGAAAACACTGCCCAGAACTGTGCCAACATCACTCTCGTTGCTGCTCTTGAGTCCATTGATGCTATCACTTTGCCAGTCCATCTCCCTGGAGGTCTTCCTCTTTTTCTTTGACCCTCTACCTTACCAAACATGTTATCCTTCTCCAGTGACTGGTCCCTCTTGACCAGTATGAGAGACGAAGTTTGTCATCTTGGCCTCCAAGGAGCACTCTGGCTGCACTTCTTCCAACAATGATCTGTTGGTTCTATGGGCAGTACATGGCACTTTCAATATTCTCCTCCAACACCATAACACAAATGCATCAATTCTTCTATGGTCTTCCTTATTTATTGTCCAGCTTTCGCATGCTCTTCAACTCTTTAATAAGATCGTGTATAGCACATTTGCCTAGTGTAGTACATCATTTGATTTCTTGACTGCTGCTTCCATGAGTGTTGATGTTTGATCCAAAAAGAATGAAGTCCTTGGCAACTTCAATCTTTTCTCTGTTGATCAGAATGTTGTTCATTGGTCCAGTGGTGAGGATTTTTGTTTTCTTTACATTGGGATGCAATCCATACCGGAGGCTGTGTTCTTTGATCTTCATCAGCAAGTATTTTCAGTCCTCTTCACTTTCAGCAAGCAATGTTGTATCATACAGTGACTCTGTGTATTCCCTCCATCTTCTTCTGAAGCTTTCTGCATCATTCAATAATTTGCCCAGAGTATCATTCATTTTGGTATTGGTCATTTTGAATCTGATAACCACATGGTTTACTATGCAGGGAATGACAAATTGAAGAGGAACGGTGTTGCGTTCATCGTCAAAAAGAACATATCCAGATCAGTCATTAGGTACAATGCTATAAGTGATAGGATAATGTCCATGCGCCTACAGGGAAGCCCAGTTAATACCACTATTATTCAAATTT
>NW_006408606.1:460526-467029 GCF_000296735.1 Chrysochloris asiatica | reverse complement strand
GAGGCTGTAAATCTTTACGGGAGCAGAACGCCTCATCTTTCTCCCGCGGAGCGGCTGGTAGTTTCGAACTGTTGGCCTTAAGGTTCGCAGCCCGATTCGTAACCACAGCCCTTAATTCATTTTGACATTAAGAATCATTGAGGAAAAAACAATAATCATGTGGAATATGAATAAATAATCAGTGGGGAAGACAGTAAAGGCTAAGTCAATAGTTAACCTTTTTCAACTCCTGGACGTGGGTTGATGATTATTCTTCCACAAATTAGAAATTTGCACTCTTGTTTAAGAACATATTTATTCTTATATTTTGGGGAAGCATATTTCTTATCTTTATGTCCAATATGTTGCATGTGTTTGATATTTTATATTCATTCTAGTAAAAGTTATTCTTAATATATACAACTAAATTTTGAATGTAATTGTATCAAATATCTGTTGCCACACCTGTTTCTATTATATATACACCAATTTCAACATTCTTTTTTTATGTAGACTATTGTTGTTGTTAGGTAACGTCCATTTGGTTCTGACTCAGGCACCAAAGTAAAACTAAGCATTTTCAGGTACTTTGCCATCCTTATAATTCTTGTTATATATGAGTCCTTGGTTATAGTGACTGCAGCAATTCATCTTATTGAGGAATTTCTTCTTTTTAACAGATTCCTACTTTACCAAGCATAATGTCTTTTTCCAGGGACTGGTCCCTCCTGATGCTATGTCCAAATTACAGGAGACAAAGGCCTTATTTGTTAAATTGGGAAATGTAGAATATTAGGAGCATCATTTCTGTAGATATAAGGAATAAGTGTACTTTTAAGATATGTCAGTCTAATCAACTCTTCAATAGATACAAGCAAAGGAACTTTGTTCTTTGCTAGCAAGTATTGAATATTTATAATGTAAATAAACCATCTAAGATTTATTTTGCCTTAGCAGGCTCTTATACATATAATTCCAATATAGTCTATTCTTTTCAGAAAATATACAAAAAAAAAAAAAAAAAAAAAACATGAGGGGAAGTTCCAGACAGTGTTGAATGAATGGTATGCAGTTTCTTGACTGAAGGAAAAGTTCATTCCAATTACAAACAAAGTTTTCATCAAACTTGAAAGCAAATACTGTGATACTAACAATGAATTCAGATTATATGCCTTGCTTGGCTCATAGTCTTTGTTATGTCGAGTAGTTATGTGATAGGATCCACACAATTATATGATTTTGAATATGGATATATTCATTGATGCCAGAAATTTATGTTAAAAATATATTCAAAAACTGTGATATTCAATATTTATAGACTATTGAATCTACACACAATAACTGTGAATTCAATGTATACCATCATTTACTGAAAGCATTAAATAAATTTACAAACTGATAAACTAATTCTACAATTTATATGAAAATGAAATTAATACAGAGTAGCTAATTAAAAAAAAAAAAAAAAAAACCTAGAGAACTCACATTATCTGATTTTAACAAATGTTGTTTTTGTTACGTGCCATCAAGTGGATTCTGACTCATAGCGTTCCTAAGGAGTGGCTAATGGATCTGAACTGCCAACCTTGTGGTTAGCAGCCAAGTGCTTATCCTATAGCTCCATACATGACTAAGTAAAAATAGAAAAACATGATACTGAGTAAAAGGCAGATTATAAATATATAGAACTGAATAGAGTCCAGGATTATGCCCACACTTACTCAATTATTCATTTTTAATGATGTGCCAAAGAAATTCATATGGAAAGAAAAGTTCTTTTAATAAATATTTCAGGAACAATTGACCATTAATATGGAGGGGAAAAAATCAACTTGAACTCTGGCTTTTGTTGTTAAGTGGCATTGAATTGGTTCCTACTCATAGCAACCCTATGTAGGGTTTTGGAGGAACAACTGTTAGGTTTGAACCACCAACCTTGTTTTAGCAGTCTAATGTTTATCCTACAGTGCCATACTAGGACTCCTTATACAAATTTTAATTTGTGATGAACCAAAAAAAAAAAATAATAATAATGTAAAAGCAAACATGATAAATCTTCTATAAGAAAACATATGAGGATACACTTTTGTATGAATTAAGCAAATATTTCCAGGACAGATACAAAAAATAATGAAAAACAAAAACTATACTCCATCAACATTTAGGTTTCTGATAATAAAAAAAATTGCCATTAAGAAAATGAACAACTAAGAGCAGACTGAGAAAAAAAAATTTGTGAAAATATATGTATGTGTGTGTGTGTGTATATATATATATATATATATATATATATACACACACAAAGAGAGAGAGAGCAAAGCATTGTACATAAAAATATAATGATTTTTTAACAGTTCAATAACAGGAAGACAATCCAAAAACTTGAATTACACTCCATAAAGACAGATATATAATCAACAATAAGCAGAACCAAGTCTACATATCACTAGTAATTAGATAAATGAACCCAAAGCCACTCTAAGATGGCACTACTACACAGTCACTAAAATGATGAAAATTTAAAAAAATAAGATAAATAAATTAACAATACCAATTGTAAGATTTTATAGCAAATGGAATATTCATGCATTTATTGGGAACATAAAATGACAGAACCACATTAGAAAAATCTTTCAGCAGTTTCTTATAAAACTAAATATAAATGCACACTAAGCATTTACCTAGCAATTCTACTCATAGTTATTAATCCAAGAGACAACGAAACATAAGTCCACAGAATCACATCTATTATATTCTTATATCAGATTATTGATAATAGTCAAAACTATAAATAATTGCAACATCTATCAATAAGAGAAGACATAAACAAGTAATTAAATTTTAGTGTGTTTTCATATTGCAGTACTGTTGTTGTTGTTAGGTGTCATCGAGTCAGTACTGACCCATAGTGACCGTATGCACAACAGAACAAAACATTGCCTGATCCTGAGCCAACCTCACAATTTTTGCCATGCTTGAGCCCATTGATGCTGCCACTTGGCCAGTCCATCTCGCTGGGGGTCCTCCTCTTTCTCTCTGATCCTCTACCTTACCAAACATGATATTCTTCTCCAGTGACTGGTCCCTCCTGACATGTCTGAAGTATGAGAGATGAAGTTTGTCCATCCTATCCTCCAAGGAGCACTCTGGCTGCACTTCTTCCGACACAGATCTGTTGGTTTTTTTGGCAGTGCATGGCACTGTCAATATTCTCCTCCAAAACCGTTACTCAAAAGCATCAGTTCTTCTATAGTCTTCTTTATTCACTGTCCACTTTTGCATGAATATGAGGTTACTGAAAATACTACTTGGTAATAAAAGGGACAAATCTCTAATACACAAAAGCATATAGTTTCAATTCCCAGAATGTGTAATCCACAGTTTAATTTTATGTGATCTTGGATAAAACCACTGTTCTGTACAACTTTTATCATTTATAGAACAGAGTTGGAAATATGAAAATTATCTCATATAACCCTTACAATGTCTCTGCACAGAAAAGAAATAAGATAACTATTAAAATTCTGAGACCATAACAGATGTTTTATAAAAATTCAGTTTCTTAGACATGAGTTTCTATTTTATTAATTGAAGCTTTTTCATTTTTGCAATTTAAATTTTTAATTATACTCAAATACATTACATAATGTAGTGTTGAGATGAAAATTCCTGATGATATGGATACTAACAGTACTGTAAATTACATGTCATGATAAACTACATAAGTCATGATAAATTACATAATTCATGATAAACTGCATATTTTCATACCCCAAATGGCAATCAGCCTATCTCTCTCATAACATTCCCAGCAGGGATATACATTTCTATATCATTTATATTTCTTTTGACTCATATAAATAAGGTCCTTGCATTCTAGATTATAATTATTATACTACATATATTATTTCATATGCAATTTATAAAATATAATTTATAGAGAAATTTAAACTCAGAAGTTTTCCTCAGTTTTAATACCATAATTGAGAAAGATATTTTGAAGAGATGTATAAATAGTATAAACAAATATTATGTAACTAGGCACAAATATAACAGCCATTTTGAGGATGGTATAAGACCAGACAGTATTTCATTCTGTTTTGCATAGGGTCCTTTATGAGTCAGAACTGATTCAAATTCCCCAAAAAAACAATATGAATGGTAACAGAAAATTTTATTTGGAATATAGTAAAATGAAAAGAAATTCTTCTCTAATTTAAACAAAACAGTAGTACATTTATTGTCTATAAAAATGCAGACTAATTGACAGCAAGAAATAATAAATTAAAGATTAATTACTTTTATTTTAAATAATTAAAAATACCTTTAATTAGCATCAAATTTTTCTCCACAGTTGTCCCCTGTATTAACTATATTAACAGAATCATATTAATAACCTTGAATAACTGTAATAATCTAAATACTTTTAAGTGTTTAACCTCACACCACAATCACCTACATTTTTAACTTTCTCTAAAGATGACTCTTGTTTTGATAAGCATATGCTGAGTTTTCTAAAACAAGCACTGAAACAATTTTGCATGTGTTTTTTTCCTGTATGCCTTTAGAAAATGATGGTAGAGTAACAAACGAGGGTCCTTATTTTGAACTATACTTTTTAGTATACCCAACATATTTATAGATCTATATTTATATGACTTTTTCTTGTGGAACAGACCATTAACAGCTCATATGCATATTCAGACTGAAGCAGAAGAAATGAAAACAAGTCCACAAGAGCCAAAATATGAACTTAAATATATTCCACCTGAATTTAGAGATCATCTGAAGAACACATTTGATAAATTAAATGCTAAAGGCCGAAGAGCAGAAGAGTTGTGGGATGACATCAAGAACACTATATATGAAGAAAGCAAAAAGTCATTAAGAAGACAAGAAAGAAGGAAATGATCAAAATGGATGTCAGAAGAGACACTGAAACTTGCTCTCCAGCATAGAGATGCTAAAGCAAATGGAAGAAATGAGGAGGTACAAGAGTTAAACAAAAAATTTCAAAGATCAGCTCAAGAAGACAAATTCAATATTACAACAAAATGTGCAAAGCTCTGGAGTAGGAACCCAAAAAAGAACAACACGCTGAGCATTTCTCAAGCTGGGGGAATTTAAGAAAAAATTCAAGCCTGACTATCATTATTGAAGGTTTCTCTTGGCAAATTATCCAATGATGCAGAAAACATCACAAGATGGAGGGAATACACAGAGTCACTGTAACAAAAGGAAATGGTTGATGCTCGATCATTTCAAGACATAACGTATGATCAAAAGCAATGATACTGAAGGAAGACATCCAAGATGCATTGAAGGAATTGGCAAAAACAAGGCACCAAAATTGATGGAGTAAAGATTGAAATCTTTCAAGAAAGTGAGGCAGCACAGGAATCACTCACTCATCTATACCAAGAAATTTGGAAGACAACAATCTAGCCGACTGATTGGAAGAGATCTGTATTTGTGCCCATTCCAAAGAGAGGTGACCCAATGGAATGTGGCAATCATCGGACAATATCTTAAAATACTTATGAAGATCAAAGACCACAGCACCTCAATGTAAAGAAGACAAAAATCCTCACCACTGGACCAATAAACAACATTCTTATCAACAAAGAAAAAATGAAGTTGTCAAGGGCTTCATTCTTCTTGAATGAACTAACTACACTCATGGAAGCAGCAGTCAAGAAATCAAACAATGTATTGCATTAGGCAAATCTGCTGTACAAGAATTTTTTAAAGTGTTAAAGAGCAAAGATTTCAGCCTGAAGACTAATGTGCATCTGACACAAGCCATAGTATCTTCAATAACCTCATAGATATGAGAAAACTGGACAGTGAATAAGGAAGACCGTAGAAGAATTGATGGTTTTTGAATTATGGTGTTGGAGGAGAATATTGAAAGTGCCATGGGCTGCCAAAAGAACCAAGAAATCTGTGTTGGAAGAAGTGCAGACAAAGTGCTCTTTGAAGGCCAGGATGGCCAAACTTTGTCTCTCATACTTCGAACATGTAAGGAGGGACCAGATACTGGAGAAAGATATCATGTTTGGTAAGGTGGAGGGTAAGAGAAAAAGAGGACCTCCAGCGTGATGGATTAGCAATGTGTCAGCATCAATGGGCTCAAGTGTGTCAACAATTGTGAGGTTGACTCAGGACCAGGCAGTGTTTCGTTCTGTTGTGCATAGGGTTGCCATGAGTCATTACCGATTCTATGGCGCCTAACAACAATAACATGCATGTCTGTTGTTGTTGTTGTTAAGTGCAGTACAGTCGGTTCCAATGTACATGTTGTTGTTGTTGTCAAGTGCCATCGAGTCGGAACCGACTCATAACGACCCCATGCACAGCAGAACGAAACAATGTCTGATCCTGGGCCAACCTCACTACAGCCGCCACACTTGATGCCATCAATGATGTCACCTGGCTGATCCATCTCGTTGGGGGTCTTCCTCTTTTTCTCTGACCCTCCACCTTACCCAGCATGACATTCTTCTCCAGCGACTGTTCTGTCC
>NW_006408606.1:441866-457906 GCF_000296735.1 Chrysochloris asiatica | reverse complement strand
GCATGGAGGGGATTGTAACCATGGCAATGAGATGATATACAATAGAATGAATGTAAAATTAATGTTCTCCCATGTAAACTATCACATAATTCACAATAAAACATTTAAGAAAAAATAAATTGTCTTTAGCTAAATTTTGCTAGCATGCCATATGAATGATGTTTTCCAATGAGTTCTGCATTTCCTTACGTCACCTGTCTTTGGAATGGGCACAAATATGGATCTTTTTCAATCGCTTGACCAGGTTGTTGTCTTCCAAGTTTCTTGGCATGGATTAATGAGTGCCTCCAGTACTGCATCAGTTAGTTGAAAGATTTCAATTGGCATTCCATCAATTCCTAGAGCCTTGTTCTTCGCCAATGCCTTCAGTACATCTCGGATTACTTCCTTCAGTATATTTGGCTCTTGATCATATGGTTCACCTATTGCAATGGTGAACACTAGCCATTTCTTTTTTGGTTCAGTGACTCTGTGTATTCCTTCTACCTTTTTTTGATGTTTTGTGCATCATTCTATATTGTTGTTGTTATTAAGTACCATGGAGTCATTTTCGACTCATACTGACCCTGCACAGGGTTTCCGAGGCTGTAAATCTTTCTCATCTTTCTCCCACAGAACAGCTGGTAGTTTCAAACTAACGACCTTGGAGTTAGCTGCCTGATTCATAACCACTATGCTACCAGAGCTCCATATCATTCTATATATTTCCCATAAAATCATTCACTCTTGAAAATTAAGGCTTGAATTTTTTTCCCCCCTCAACATTTCCAATTCCATATCTTTGCACATTTCAGTATAATATTTGACTCTGTCTTCTCGAGATGCCCTTTGAAATTTTTATTCAGCTCTTCTACTTCCTCATATCATCCTTTTGCTTTAGCATCTCTTTGCTGGAGAATAAGTTTACACATCAAAATTTTGATCTCTATGGCAAAATCAGTATATATATCTAGGTCCAACCTTGTGGTTTAAACTGTCTTTGCAGTCCTGGGCATTAACCCACATAGCCAAACAGGTCTCTATATATCTACGTAGGCAGCTTCTAAAATAACCCCAATGTTTCCTGAAATATTTTCTGGTATTAATACCTTATGTATTCTTGTTTTGAGTGTGCAATGAATTAAATGATGGTCTTATAAGGAATGTTTGTTGTTTTTAGGCACCTGTGAGTCAGTTTCAACTAACAATAACTCTATGTACAACAGAACAGCTCAAGGCCTGGTCCTGTGCTATCTTCACAACAGTACTAATGTTTGACATTAGTTTTGTATTTTGTTGTTGTTAGATGCAGTAAAGTCGGTTTCAACTCATATCTCTATAAATAAAACACTGTGGCTTCCTGCATCATCCTTACAGTTGTTTCTCCATTTAAGCCCATTGTTATTGTCACTGTGTCAATCCATCTCATCCATGGGTCTTCCTCTTTTTCACTGACTCTATTTTCCAAGCAAGCTGTCTTTCTCAAAGGTTGTTGCCTCTTCTATGTGAGATGAAATCTCATTTTCATTTCGAAGGAGCCTTCTTGGGGTACATAAAGACAATCATGGTCATTTTAATATTTTCACCAACACCATAATTCAAATGCATCAGTTCTTATTCATTGTTTTCACATGCATATGAGGAGATTAAAAATACAATGACTTAGATCAGGGACATTTTAGACATCAAAATGAAATCTTTGCTGTTTCACATTTGAAAGAGGTCCTTGGCAGAAGATGTGGCCAATATACTATGGTGTTTTATTTCTTGACTGCTGTTTTCATGGGCATTGGTTGTGCATCAAAGTAGAATGAAATCCTTTAGAACTTCAATCTTTTCTCAATTTATCATGGTGTTGTTTATTGGCCCAGTTTTAAAGATATTTGTTTTCTTTACCTTAAGATGTAATGGATACTAAAGACTTTAGTTTTTGATCTCTTTAGTAAGTACTTCGTCTTCTTCATTTCCAGCAAGAAAGGTTGCATTATCTGCATTTTTATGTTGTTAATGAGCTTTCTTCCAATCCTAATACCAAGTTCTTCTTCATGTATTTCAGCTTCTTTTATTCAATTATTAATGTATGCTTTTGCTGTTTCTTCTCATTTTGAGTTATGATATATCAGCAAATGAAGATCCACAGAACTTTGCTCTGTCCAAATCATTAAGGAAGATTCTATTTTGAGGAAGCTGTTCTTTCCACATTTTCTGGCACTATATCAGACCATGTTCCACTGCTATTCATGTTTTCAGTGGCAAAAATGGATCATATTTTTCTTTTTCCTAGTTAATCTTAGTGTGGAGCTATGTTAAAACCTATCCACCCTTGGTGAACCTGCTGGTATTTGAAATATTGATGGTGTAACTTCCAGCATCACAGCAGATTGTAAACCACCACAATACAGCAAACTGGCATATGAATGGTGGCATTATTGTATAAATACAGCAAAAGTAATAGAGTGCTAATTCTAAGATTAGGTTATAAAAAGACTTCTATCCAAATATTAAAGTAAAAAAATAAAAACAGCATGAATATTTTTATATCTATAAATGTTTCCCCTACTCAGCTATAACTACAATGCCATATACTAGAAAACATAGTCAAACCTATTTCCATGGAATTGATGATTCTGACTTATAGCCAACCTGTAAGGCAGAATAGAATGGTTCTGTTTTAAGGAAATTTATTGTCACATTTACTTTCCATGGATTCTAACCACCCACTTTTCAATTGGCAGCTATGTGGTTTAAACACTGTGGCACCAGGCACCCTTCAATGCCATACTTAAAAATAAATAAATAAAAACTTTGCCATCAAGTCAATTCGGACTCATATTGACCTGATGCTCTATCGTGGTGAACTATTTCATATATTGCTTCTAGCCATAATCATTGTAATTTCCACCAGACTGTGTTTCCTGTGTGGGTCTAGATAAGAGAAGGTGGGGGAAGATGTTGATCATATGATTCAGGTGTGAGTGATTATTAACAGGGTTAATTGTGAAAATATGGAACTCTAGTATGATCAGAAAATGAGCTATCTCTGAAGTAAAAGGGGTAGATCTCAGTACAGTTGAAGAAGAGTCAAGAGTGGAGCATGTCCTTTACACCCCTAAATCTTTTTGCATTGAACCTCTTAGATTCAGGGACCAAAAATCATGATGCTTGAGAAGTGAAAGAAAATCAGTAGCAAAAGAGCCAAAAACCAGATAGAGCACTAGTCTTCCTAGTCCTTAGAGTTAAGTTTGAGTGCCTTAAAGCTGAGGTTTATGATGGAGTGGTGTGCCCTTTAGGCATTGATCAGCACCCTCAAAAGAGCTTTGTAACAGTGCCAGAGCAAGGCAGAGGTCAGCCCAAGGGGGCAAGAGAGCAAGTTGCCAGAGAGAGAGGCCTGCCTGTGGGCCTGGAAGAGGAGAAGTAGTTCTAACTGAAAGAAATGAGATTTTTGTGATCCTGTTCTCCCACTCATCTGTTAGTTTCTCATATAGTGGTTGCTTGTCTGTTGCTGTGATGATGGAAGCTGTTTTACTAATATTTTAATTACCAGCCAGGTCGCCTATGGTTGATAGGTTTCAGCAGAGGTTCCAGAGTAAAACAGACTAGAAAAAAGGAGAGGCAGACCACTTCTGTATGGTTAACCACTGAAAACCTTATGAACAGCTGCAAGACACTGCTAGATATAATGCCTGAAGTTGTGGCCCTAAGATTGGAAGGTATTCAAAATTCAACTAGGAAATAGCTGCCTATTCAAAGTAGAGTTGACTTTAATAGCCTGAATGGTGCAAAATTTTGGGGATCTTCATTTTCTGATGTGGAACAACTCAAAATGAGAACACGCTGCAAACATCCATTAGTAAAAACAACATGGAATGCATGAAGGATGTATGAATCTAGAAAAATTGGAAGTTGTAAAAATGAAATCGGATGAATAAATATCAATATTATAGACATTGGTGAGCTGAGTGGACTGGTATTGGCCATTCAAATTGGAAAATCACATGGCGTACTATGATAGGAAAATCAAATTGAAGAGGAATGGTATTGTATCCATTGTCAAAAAAAGCATGTCAAGACCTATCTTGAAGTACACCACTGTATGTGATTGATAATATCCATATATCTACTAAGAAGACCAAGGAGCTCTGGTAGCATAGTGGTTACTAATCGGGCTGTGAACCTTAAGGTCAGCAGTTCGAAACTACCAGCTATTCTGTGAGAGAAGGATGAGGCTTTCTGCTTCCATAAAGATTTACAGCCTCAGAAACCCTGTACAGGGTCGCTATGAGTTGGAACCGACTCCATGGTGCATAACAACATCAACAACACTAGGAAGACCAGTTAAACACACTATTATTGATGGACAAACCACCAAAGTCAATGATTAAGAAATAGAAGATTTCAATCAATTTCTTCTGGAGCTCTAGCAGCATAGTGGATTACAAATTGGGCTGCTAAACACAAGGTCAGCAGTTTGAATCTACCAGCCACTCATGGGAGAAGTACAAAAGTTTCTTCTATAAAGATTTACAGTCTCAGAAACCATATACACGGTTGCTGTGAGTCAGAACTGATTGACTCCATGGCACATAACTATCACCATCACCGTTTTGTTTTGTTTTTTGTTTTGTTTTTTTCAGTTGGAAATTGATCAAGCATGAAAACGATATGAACTGATACTTAGCAGTGATTGAAATACTAAAATTGGAAACAAAGAGGAAGGCTCAGTATTGAGATATATGACCTTGATGATATAAATGATGTTAGCATTTTCATTATAGAATTTTGCAAGACCAATAACTTATTTATTGAAAATATACTTTTTTAACCAACATAAAAGTGATTGTACACATGGAGTGAGTGAATACTTAGAAATATTGAGGGGTTTTATGGGTAAAACATTCAATAATGTAGAAATATTTTTTTAAAAGATAGAAGGAATACACTAAGTCACTGTATCAAAAAGAATTGGTTGATGTTCAACAATTTTGAAAGGAATCATATAATTAAGAACCTATGATACTGAAGGAGGAAGTCCAAGCTACACTGAAGGCATTGGCCAACAACACATTTCCAGGAATTGATGGAAGACAAGTTAAAATCTTTCAACATACTGCTGCAGGACAGGAGCTACCCACTTATCTATATTAAGAAATTTGGAAGACAGGTGCCTGGCCAACTGATTGGAAAAGATTCATATTTGTACCCATTATAAATAGGGGTGACTCAATGAAATGTAGAAATCATCAAGTAATGTCATTAATATAACATGTTTGTAAAATTTTATTTAATAATTCGAAACTGGTTGTAGCAGTATAGCTATCAACAGAGAGCTGCCAGACATTCCTGTCAGATTTAGAAGAGGATGTGGAACTGGAAATATCACTGTTGATGTCAGATGGATGTTAGCTGAAAGTTTAGAATACCAGAAAGTTGATTACTTGTGATTATTAAAGATGCAAATGTAATCAACTGTGTGGGTTATGAAAACTATTGATAACATTGCAAAGAATGGTTATTCCAGAACATTTAATTGTGCTCATGATGAACATGTACCTAGATCAAGAGGCAGTTGTTTGAACAGAACAAAGGGATACTGAATGGTTTAAAATCTGGAAAAGTGTGTGCCAGTGTTATATTCTTTCATCATGCTTTTTCAGTCTGTAAACTGGATTATATGAAGAAGAACATGGTATCAGAATTGAAGGAAGGCTCATTAACATCTTGCAATATGTTGATTTTCCAGAAAACCTTGTTTGCTGGACATGAAGAAGACTTAAAATATTTACTGATGAAGATCAAACACTACAGCCTTCAGTATGGATTGCAACTCAATGTAAATGAAAATAAATAAAGAAAATAAATATCTTCACAAATGGACCAACAAATACCAGTATGATAAATAGAGAAAAGATTGAAGTTCTCAAAAATGTAATTTTACTTGGATTCACAACCAAAACCAAAAGCAACAAGAGGACAAAGCCATCAGCATCAGTGTAGAAGAATCGATGCATTTGAATTGTGGTTTTAGAAAAGAGTATTGAAAGTACCATGGACTACCAGAAGAACAAGAAATTCTGTCTTGCAAAAAGTGCAGACAGAATGCTCCCTAAAAGTGAGAACGCCGAAACTTCCTCTATCATATTTCAGCATGTTATCAGGAAAGACCAGTCCCTGGGGCAGTAATTCATGCTTGGTGAAATGCGACTCAGTGAAAAAGAGCAAGACCCAACAAGATATTGATACCATGGCAGTAACCATGGGATCAAACATAGCAATTTTGAGGATAGTGCAGGGCTGGAGCTATATTTTGTTCTGTTGTTCACAGGGTCACTCTGACTTGGAACCAAATTTCTGGTCCCAACAACCACACTGTAACCTGTTAATTCTCCTAATAAACAACATAATTGTGAATATTGTCTCTGAGTTTTGTGTGCCCATTGTTATGAAGTATTGAAACAAGCAGAGAAGTAGAGAATACTGTTGGATGGATGGTTGCTGCCATTATTTTTTCATGCAATGTTGTTGTTGTTAAGTGCCATTGAGTTGGTTTCAACTCATAGCGACCCTGTAAGGGTTTCCGAGAAGCAGCTAGTGAGCTTAAACCGCCAACCTTGTGGTTCAAACGACTTTGCGCTGCAGTACATTAACCCACAGGGCCACACTAGGAATCCTCAGTCCTAGATAGCAGTTATCTTTCGTTGCTAGACCTACTGAATGAAGAAACAGCATTTAGTGCTTATTTTTCTCATACTCTTTATAGCAATAAAAGTGTAACTACATAACAATAATTTTGCAGAAGTGACCTAACCCAAAGATTATACTATTTTCCAGAAGCACTGTAATTACATAATTGTGAAAAATAATTTTTAATATAAAAATAAAATTTAAAAAATTTAAAGATCAAATGGCTGTATTTTAAACATTTCTTTAAAGATTTTTTGCTATCTAAAACAAAATAAATATCCACAAACAGGTTTGGAATGAATGAAAATTCTAAAATATGCTCCTCTGTATGAGACTGCCATCTAGTGGCCACGTAAGAGGGGCACCCTAATAATAGTAAATTTGGTTCGGTACTGAATAACAGCATTTGTTCCAAGTAAATATTTATCAACCACCTGCTATGTGTAACATATTTTCCAACAAGATATGAATTTAAAATTTTAGGAATTTAGGATCTAAGTTTAAATGTTCATTTATTACTATCTCTAGAATTTCAAAACCAGAACCTACTACACAATCTCCTTTAATTTTTTTAAAATTATTATTTAAAAGGTATTGTGTAATTCAGAAATGTTTTAGTATCTTCTAGACCTGATGATAAACTACTTACCCTACCTGGTCTGTTATGAATTCAAAAAGAAACTTAAAAATAACTAAAGGAGAATCATGTCAAATCAAACAGGAGATTTCGAGAATCAATGTATACACACACATATAGTACATTTTAACAATTTTGTAATTTTTACTAATGGCTCTACTCAATAACTAACACGTTGCCTTAAGAAAGTATAGTTTCACAACACAACAAAATTGGATATAAAACTTATTTCGTAAACTCAAAATTTATCATTTTATCTGTGGAGTTGAATTGATATTTATTTATTTACTTTCTGTTAGCAAAAACTATTTATTCTTATTGGTTCTCATCAGGATCCCAGAAAAAAATGATGCTTTCTGTTTCACTTCAATGGCTGTATTCTTCGCAGTTGCAGAAGGTAATGGGTAAGATATGTGATGCTTTGTCTTTAAGAAGGGACCCAATTAGCTTAAATGAGATTTTATAAAATCTTTAAACTCATTTTTTCCTGATGTCCCTTGAGAGAAGCGGACAGGAAATTGATGGGTCACTTTAGCTATTGCTGTTGTTGTTAAGTTCTATCAAATAGGTATCAATGTGTAGTGATACTGAATAGGGTTTGCCAGACTGTAAATCTTTTGAGGAGCAGAAAGTCTCACATTTTTCCAAGGAGTGGTTGGTGGTCTCTGACTATCTACCTTGTGGTTCCCATTCCAGTGCTTTTCCAATAGAGCCACAGTGTTCCTGTAGACTTTCATGACTAAGACTTATGAAGTCTTTTTTTTTTTTTTAAGTTTTTCTTGTGAAATGAATGATAGTTTACATGGGAGAACATCAGCTTTACACCATCATTTCATTGCAATGATTACAGTCTCCTCTATGCATTATCATTCAACAGTATGTGCTTCCATCCACTATTTGTTTGTTTGCTTGTTTTGTTTTTTTTTTTTTTTGAGTGTACACAGAAAAACTCAGTAATATATAATAATTTAAACAAGTTAAGGTCACATTCTGCAAGTCTGCATCCTGGCCACCAGCATTCAGTCTTTCTGTTTCCATGAGTCTAGAAACCTCAGCTGCTCCCTTTTTCCATGTCCACATCTCTGCCTCCCTCTCTGGTGTCGCTGCTTCTCTGGATAGGGTCCTGTACTCTGATTGTACTCTTCTCTATTTAGGGCTCTAGGGTCCTCTGTTTCTGTACTGTAACATTAACTACTCTCCCGTTTTTGTTTCAAAACTTCTACGTTTACAGTAGTGATTGTCACAATTAGTCATGATAACAATTTCTCACTGTTGAATCACAAGAATCTTACCCCATCTCTTTTCACCAGACCCATCCAGACAAGATGAAAACTATTCAGTGGGGATGATACACTTCCCCTGCACACTTTTAAACTAAACTACCTTTTGAAAACTTGTAAGCCAGTCACTTCAGGCCTTTATAGCCTCTACCATTTTAGGTAGCAAATGTCTAGGTTGTACGTCCTTATCTACCCTGTATACAAAGGGGATAAGATTGCTACTTCATGTGAAGACTGCTTCCCTCTCAAGTTGTATATTGAAATGGTGTTAGGTGTCATCAAGTCAGTATTGACTCATAACAACACCATGTACAACAGAGCGAAACACTCATCGGTCCTGGCTAACCTCACAATTGTTGCCATGCTTGAGCCAATTGATGCTGCCACTTTGCCAATCCATCTCGCTGGAGGTCTTCCTCTTTTTCTCTGACTGCCCACCTTGGTGATGGTTATGTGCTATGGAGTTGGTTCCAACTCATAGCAATCCTCTACAGGGTTTCTGAGGCTGTAAATCTTTACAGGAGCAGAATGCCTCATCTTTCTCCCATGGAACAGCTGGTAGTTTCAAACTGCTGACCTTGCAGTTCATAGCCCGATTCATAACCACTACACTACCAAACATGATATCCCTCTCCAGTGATTGGTCCCTCCTGACAAAATGTACAAAGTATGAGAGATGAAGCTTGGCCATCCTGAACTCCAAGTAGCACTTCTATCGAACTTCTTCCAACACAGATCTGTTGGTTCTTTTGGCATCCCATGGAACTTTCAATATACTTCTCCAATACCATAACTCAAAAGTTGTCAATTCTTCTACGGTCTTCCTTACTCTCTGTCCAGCTTTCGCATGCATATGAGGTTATTGAAAATACCATGCTTGGGTCAGGCGTACCTTAGTCCTCAAGCTGATATCTTTGCTCTTCAACACTTTAAAAAGGTCTTATGCAGCAGAATTCCCTAATGAAATATGTTGTTTGATTTCTTGACTGCTGCTTCCATGAGTGTTGATAGTTCATCCCACAAGAATAAAGTCCTTGACAACTTCAATCTTTTCTAGAATGTTGATAAGAATGTTGTTTATTGGTCAGGTGGTGAGGGTTTTTGTTTTCTTTACATTGAGATGCAATCCATACCGAAGGCTGTGCTCTTTGATATTCCTCAGTAAATACTTTAAGTCCTCCTCACTTTGAGCAAGCAAGGTTGTATCATCTACATATTGCAGGTTGTTAATGAGTCTTCCTGAAATCCTGATGCCCCATTTTTCTTCATAGAACCCACTTCTCGGATTATTTGCTAAGCATACAGGTTGAATAAATATGAAGAAAGAATACAACCCTATCACACATCCACCTTAGTTTTAAACCATTTAGTGTTCCCACGTTCAGTATGAACAACTGCCTCTTGGTCCAGGTAAAGATTCCTCATGAGCACAATTAAATGTTCACGAATACTCATACTTTGCAAAGTTGTCCATAGCTTGTCATGATCCACACACTCAAAAGCCTTTACAAAGTCAATAATAAAGTACAGGTAAACATCTTTCTGGTATTCTCTGCTTTCATCCAAGATCCATCAGACATCAGCAATGATATCCCTCATTCCAGGGTCTCTTCTGAATCCGGCTTGAACTTCTGGAAGTTCTCTGTCAAAGCATGCTTATAGCTGTTTCTGTATTACCTTTAGCAAATTGTTACTCGCATGGGATATCGAAGATATTGTCTGGTGATTTCCACATTCCATTGGGTCACCTCTCTTTGGAATGGGCACACATACGGATCTCTTACAATCATTTGGCCAGATAGATCTCTGCCAAATTTTTGGCATAGATGAGCGAGTGCCTACAGTACCACCTCACTTTCTTGAAAGATTTCAATTTGTATTCCATCAATTCCTGGAGCCTTGTTCTTTGTCAATTCCTTCAATGCACCTTGGACTTCTTCCTTCAGTATCATTGGCTCTTGGTCATATGCTACCTCTTAAAATGGTTGAACATCAACCAATTCCTTTTGGTACAGTGACTCTGTTTAGAGAGATCATCTGAAGAACAGATTAGATACATTAAACACTAAAGGCTGAAGACCAGAAGACTTGTGGGATGACATCAAGAACATCATACAGGAAGAAAGTAAAAAGTCATTAAGAAGACAAGAAAGAAGGAAAAGGTCAAAACGAATGTCAAAAGAGACACTGTAGCTTGCTCTCCAGAGTACAAATGATAAAGCAAATGGAAGAAATAAGGAGGTACAAGAGCTGAACAGAAAATTTCAAAGTGTTGCTCAAGAAGTCAAAGTCAAATATTACAACAAAATGTGCAAAGATCTGGAGTCAGAAAACCAAAAATGAAGAAGACATTCAGCATTTCTCAAGCTGGAGGAACGAAAGAAATAATTAAAACCTCATCTTTCCTTATTGAAGGAATCTCTGGGTAAATTATTGAATGACACAGAAAGCACCAAAAGAAGATGGAAGGAATACATTGAGTATTTTGAGATACTATATCAATAAGTATAGGTCAAGTTCATCAAACTGTAACAATTTATATTCATTTCCTTTATCATTTTTTCTTTCTTTCTCTAGTTGAGTTCTGATTATCAAGCCATTGAGGCTAAGTCAAATGGGTACTCTATCCAAATTTGGGCATTTCATATCAGCTGGATGCTTCACTCAACGGTAACCTTCTGTGGCTATGTCCTTGTCCATGGGCTCAGAAGTCCCCAGGTGTCACCACACTTTGGACCAACCAGCCCTTCATCTTCTCTCTCTCATCTCCATGTTAATGAGAGTCTATGAAATGTCGTTGAACTAGCCTATTTCTTCATTGCTGCTTTTCCCCCTCTTTCAATCACCAGTAGACCAACATGGTCACCAGCTTACATGTCTGCTCCTGTGTTTCCTTTGAGTTTCAGTCTTAGAGGGGAGTTGGTCCTGAAGGGATCAAACTGAAGGGCTTGTTTGCCTTGATGGCTCTCCATTGTGAAGAACTTGTTTGTTCTTGTAGTAGCCAATCATACTGCCATTTTTATTTTGGATTTTTCCTGCTGATCTCTATTTGAAAATGTATCTTGTATTGCTCTAGCTGTTTCAGAGTGGTCTGCTTGTCCTTTCTAGTGGAAATGTCCCACCTCAGAAGGTTCTGAATGGAGCTCAGATGAATTGATAAAAATTATAGAGAATCCTGAGATAACCATCTCATATAAAAATATACAAACACTGCAAATGCAGTAACAGCTAAAAGGTGAAATAAACATAAAAATGAATTAGCGCTATATATAATATTAAAGAAGTTGATGTTTAAACAACCATTTGAGGGAAAGCAGTTTCTACAGTGATTCTAATAACAGCCTGCTAAAAATAAAAATTAAAGTTTCTAAGAGATATGGAAATTTATTAAAATGCTAATATAATTATGAAAATTATACAAAATAGATTTTTTCATTTTATTTATATTTTTCTAAGGATTTTCAGACTGACAATTCCAGAAAATTCTCTTACATACAAAAATCAAGTACAACTGGCAGATTCAGGATAAAAGACTGAAAACTTGTATAAATATCCATGAGATTGTGATTCATATCTGAAGAAGTCATTAGAAAAACTTTATTTCTTATATCCTCCCATATCAAAGTTCACTAAAAATAATAGTTTCCATTTGGCTAATTATTTGCAGCTTATAAAGTGCTTATGCATGCTTTATTTTATACACATCTCTGTGAAGAGACATTCATTTAATATTTGATACAACAATTATTTCAGTTTCACACAGCTGGCTGCCCAACATTTCTCTATTATCTGGGAAACTGTTGTGAGATGTTAATAGTTAATAGAAGATGTGATTGCTTTTGTTAAGAACTGTTGAGTCTGTTCCGACCCATATCAACCCTGTATAAGGTAACCTTGGAGCAGCTGGTTAGCTTGAACCACTGACCTTGCAGTTCAAATAGAATTTGCAGTCCAGCACATTAATCCACAGCTCCATACCAGGATGCCATAGAAGATGTGATTAGTTCTCCTTTTTTACAGTAAACAAAGATCAGAAAAATCTAAGTCTAAATCTAATTTCAAGTATCTGTGGTCTACTATGATTTTATCTGTGGAGTCTAATTGATAAATTTTATCAAAATTCCTGTGATAATCATCTTGTATGAAAATATACAAATCTTGATTTTATTTTTATTCTACTAACTTTCATATTTTGTATTGAAAAGCAAAGTTAAATTTGAGTGTAAGTTCCTATCTTATTGCCAACCCCTAGTTCAATGTAAGTGTATGAATATATTTCATCTGAATTTTCTGAAATCCTTCTGTGCTTTCTTATTTATTGAATATTACTTTCTTTTCTTTTCTCTTTTGTTTATGGAATCCTCATTTGTAAATAAAGAACAATAAGGGTACATAGAATTTGGATGACATAAAAATTGAAATTATTTTGTTAACACCATACAATAAAATATTATAAACAGTTTTATTCTAACAAAATAATTTTATCTCAAATATAGCAATATAATTTTGGTATTTAATGAAAAAAAATATATACAACCTTTGGCTGGCTTACATTGCCTTTCCAGGAAAACTATTGAAACAATAGTAAGAAATACTATCCACTGTTTGGAAATAATTGCAACACTTTTATGGGTACTTGGGAAGGAAATTGAAATTATCAAGGTTTTTTTTTATGTAGCATTTACTTTTGCCTTTTTGAATATTTTAAAGGAGTATTATGTTGTTGTTTTTTTTCTTAATAGTCAAGTATTCCTTTCTTCTTGCTTAAATAAATGATACTCCATTTTGAAAGCAATTATTTATGCAAGACTCTTCACTTAAACCTTATGTAAAGAAATAAAAGCTTCTACCTTTATGCATTTACAGTGTGCTACATTTCCCAGCTTTCTAATATTTAATGTTTTGTGGCCTGTTTTCCAGATACAGGTAGTAAAGGTTAGAAAGTATGCATAAATAGACAGAAGGGCTACAGAAATACATTTTAATTAGAAATAGCTTGAAATAGAAATTTGTGCCCAGATTCAAAATAAGATGTAACAAAAGCTAATTAAAAAGTAAAAAATGAAATGAAACCTGGTGCATAGTAGGCAAATGCTGTTGGATATTAACCTAAAACTAACTGCTTGGAATTCAGCCAAATTCAGCCAAATGTCATCTATTCACTGCTTAGCAGTTTTCCATTTGCATACATGAAAAACAATAGAAGCAAAATACAGCTCGTGCCAAAATGTTTGGAGGAAAATGTCAAACTGAACAATGGGAGATCAATTCATGAAAAAAGAATCTTTACTTACTATGGCAAATTGAATATATTGAACAAGCCTAGTTATCTCCTCTTAATATCCCAACATTTTCTATTCAATATCTGATATTAAATTTCACTGCTGATAGCACAAGCAAATTTGAAACGTATTTCTGAACAGGTGTAGGGCCAGCAAGATTAGGTTCTCTTGTCTATGTTTACCTGTATTAAATACATAAAAAGCCCAAATTTCAAGTGCTTAATGTTCCTGCTCCACACTCATATACCATCCCCCAATTGATAAACTAAGTGGAAGCTACAACTTCATGATAACCATATAAAGTTCTAGAATATGAAGAAAACGTGTTTAGGTATTAAGTACATTGACATTTGATTAGTGCATATACTCTGCAAGCTTATCTCCTGCCCTGATAGATCGGTGACTCCTTCATGGAAGACTAGATAGCAGGCGACTTCATTTAGGATTCATAAGGAGCTAGTCTCTTGAATGGAAAAGATTTAAAATTTGGGAATTGTGTCAGTCCTTTTGTGGCATGTGAATGAATAACAGAGAAAGACCATCTGCAGTAAGAAAAAGTAAGCATCAATAAAAGAGAGAAACAGATTTCACATTTCATATTTTATTATTTTTCCTGGTTTCACTATTTATCAGCAATACCCAGATGTAACTCTGTACTTGAATTCCATTTAAAACCTTATAACTGAAAATTCTACACCTTTGCAATAGTTTCCTTTTGCTTGTTCTTTAGGGTAGTTTGAGTTGATTTCTTGTATTTGTAACCAAAACAAGATTCATGCACTGTCATGAAATAGAATGTGAGAGACAAAGGAATGAAATACCTTAGTCTAAAATTCACAGTGCTTTTTAAAAAGTGAGGAACACTAGCAGGATCAGTGGGTTAAATGTTGGATGCTAACTATTAAAACGTCAGTGGTTCAAATCCACTAGTCCCTCCATGGGAGAAAGATGAGACTGTGTGCTTTCATAGAGATGCATAATCTCAGAAACCCTGTGAAACAGCTCTACTCTGTCCTATAGTGTCACTATGAGTCAGAATTGACTAGCTACCCATGGGTTCTTTGTACATTTGTTGTTGCTGTTGTTGTTATTGTTAAATTAAATCACTTTTACCCAGAAAATTTTAAATCTACAATATTTTTATCAGTAAATCTACATTGACATAAGACAATCTTCCAGTTATTGTACTTTTTTACCTGATTTTAATTATCTTAATTTTTCTTGTTCTTATACCACCCAAAAAACAAAATCTAACACTTCTACTTATAAACAATACTTCACAAATTATTAAATAGATTGCTCATGCAATAATAAATTTAAAATTAATGATGGTATCATCTGGGCTAACAAGAGCAAGATATCATTCACTTATTCTACTGCTGATATTAGCACTATTCATTTATCTTGTGTAGTAGCTAGATAGATATTTATTTTTCTTGTGTAATAGCTATAGGCAGACACAAGATTATGATCTGATAAACAGTGCATTTTGCAACCCTTTGTGACAGGACTTTGTAAATAATGGATTTTACTTTGAGCTTAATGCCTAACTGAGACTAAATACCTAGTGTACTCTGCTTTGATATTTACATTTTATTTTAATCTGGATGAACATTAACAATACATGTTTTGTGCAATGTCAAAGTTAATTGAAGATTGTGCATATTTTATTAGCATAACCTTTAGATTTCTCATATGGTTAATGCTCATAATAATATAATACACTGATAAATATCTGGTTATCAGTTATATATATCTAAATATATATATATATGGATATATATATATGGAGCTTTGGTAGCGTATTGGTTACGAATCGGGCTGTACTCCTTATGGTCAGCAATTTGAAACTACCAGCTGTTTCGCTGGAGAAAGATGAGGCTTTCTGCTCCCGTAAAGATTTACAGCCTCGGAAATTCTGTATACATGGTCGCTATGAGTTGGAACCGTGATCACAACAACAACATATATATGTGTGTGTATATGTAGTTCTTAAGTGCCATTGAGTCGGTTCTGACTCACAGAAACCCTATAGAAGTTTTCCAAGGATTGGCTGGTGAGCTTGAACTGCTAACCTCGCAGTTCACATGACCTTGCAGTCCAGCACATTAACCCATGATGCCACACCAGGTCTTCTCGCTCTCGCTCTCTCTCTATGTATGTATATATATATACATATAT
>NW_006408606.1:437038-441766 GCF_000296735.1 Chrysochloris asiatica | reverse complement strand
AGGGTTTTCGAGGCTGTAAATCTTTATGGGAGCAGAATGCCTCATCTTTCTCCCGCAGAACCACTGGTAGTTTCAAACTGCTGACCCTGCGGTTCAAAGCCCGATTTGTAAACACTACGCTACCAGAGCTCACTCTATATATATAAACATAGATATTCACACAGAGACACACAAAAGGGTGAGTCAAAAATTATCTACACTTGTTATATTAAAATACCCTTCCATGTCCATGGCTGATAACATCGAGTGTGCAATGAAATGATTCTATAAAACAGATTAGTGACAGTAGATTATGGGGGAAATCATTTGCAAATCTTCCATGGCTCTGCCTATGAAATACTCCACAACAAATTTCAGTGTAAAATATCTGCACCAGATAGATACCGAAACAATTCACAGAAGAGCAGAAACAGAAGCATTTGGACAGCTGCAAAAAAAAATTTAGACTGATACTCAAGGGAAGGTAAAAGTTTCTTTTAAAAAATATTACTGATGGTAAGACAGGATTCATCACTGGGAGCCTGAGAATAAATGGTAGATTATGGAATGAAAACAGTGTCAATCACTGACCAAGGAAAAGTTCAAAATCAACCATCAGCTAGAAAATTGATGTTTACAGTTTTCTGGGATTCTCAAGGGCCAGAATTGGAACAGGATCATGAAAAAGTACAACAATCAACAATGCTCACTACAGCTAGATGCTCACTAAAGAGCTGAAGCCTAAACCTTGGATTAAATTTAAAAGACTGCTATCCAAGGGGACTGTGATCTTGCATGACAATGGAGCTCCACACACCTCTGCCCACACTACTGACACTCTGTAAAATCTATGTTTTGAGGTGTTAAAGCATCCTTTCTATAGTCTTGATCTTGCTTCATGAGACTTCCCCTTAAAGCAGTCCTTTGAGGACCAAGATTCACCTCTGATGAAGAAGTAAAGATAGTTGTGCATTCATGACTTGGTGCTTAGCCTAAAATATTTTTTTAAATAAGGGAATATAAAAGTTTGTAGACAGATGAACAAAGTACATTGCAAGGCAAGGAGATTGTGTTGAAAAAAATATGTATTTGTCTTTTATGAGAGATTATTAAATAGTCTCTACAGCCAAAGTATGGATAATTTTTTACCTACCCTCATGTGTGTGTGTGTGTGTGTGTGTGTGTGTGTGTGTGTGTGTGTGTGTGTGAATATATATATATATATATATATATATATATATATAATTTCTGTTATTCATAAGGTTTTCAGTGACTAAAGATTCGGAAGTAGTTCGTCACTCTTTCTTTCTAGTCTGTCTTTGTCTGGAAGCTCATCTGAAAACTGTCCACCATGGCTGGTTATTTAAAATACTGGTGGCATAGCCCTCAGAATCACAGCAACTCACAAGCCATCAAAGTATGACAACTGACAGACATATATATGTAATATGTATATATATTTAATGTGTATATATATCGAAAAACCATAGTCATCAAGACAATTCTGACTCATCTATATAGGATTTTCAGGATGGTAGATCTTTATGGAAGTATATAGCCTCGTCATCTCCAGTAGAAAGACTTGTGGGTTTGGATGACCAAATTTGCACTTAGCAAACCAATGCTCAGCCCACACCACTACCAAGGTTTCATATATATGTATATGTTCATGTATGTGTATTTTGAAGTATATATGTATGTTTTTATTTTTAGGTGCTATTAAGTAGTTGCAGGTCACAGGGACACTACATAGTGATTCCATGAAGCAGCTCTTAGATTGAACCATTCACCTTGCAATTGGGAGAGCAGCTCTTGGGTTGAACCATTCACCTTGCAATTAGGAATTCAGTGTTTATCCTAAAATGCCACACCAGGAGTTCATGTATATGTACATGTAGATGTATTAAGGATATATTTTTTTCAATTAATCATTTGATGTGTTGATTAAATTTGGCTAGTGTTAAACAAGAATTCATTTGTTAACAACAACAACAAATGTTACACAAGAATTCATTTCCACTACCTTTAATTATTTCAATCTTGTCTTCTATACTTGTATACATTTTTATAAAAAGATGAACTGGCATCTGAATGCAGGTAACCTCACTCCAGAGACTATGGGCTTGACTGCCATACATGCTGAGATTCTCACTAGACTTCAGGGGATGGCTTCAAGTGATTTTTTTACACAAATGCCACATAGATATCTTATGATGCCTTCAAGAAACACATTTTTTTCTTATTTGCAGCCAAATTAAGAATTGCATTGGGAAAGTGTCAAGATAATAATCTAAACACCAAACTGTAAATTCTTTGTAGGCTAAACACTTAGGAGACACTCTACCAATAGAATATATAAAGACCTTGAAGGGGTTTTGAGTAGGATAACAGCATCAGCAAGTCTATATTTAGAGAGATAAGCTTTACTTCATTGTGGAAGATGTGACAGGGTAGAAATCCTGTAAGAAATACAGAGGACAGGATTCAATATGAAATTGAGAAGGACAAAAGATAAGTGTGTAGTTTTGAAAGTCTACGTAAATTCATTGTAATGGTGGTATGAAAATAAACTTCATAGTAGCAAGTTAATCACCTTATATTTAGGATCTACTACAAGAATAGGAGTCCTGGTGTGGGATAAAGCACTGGATCGAAAAGTCAGTTTGAATCACAGGCCGCTCCTTGGAAACACTATATAGGGTAAATGAGTCTAAAATAACTCAACAGCCCTAAAGAACAACTCAAGAATAGACTGTATGTGCTGCGGTTGAAAAAATAAAAAATAAAAAGAATTATAATTCCTATAATAAACAGCTTGGAAATTACAGAAACTCAAAAAAATTAGGCAAAGACCTCCAGGGCAAGATGACAGAATAAGCAGACACTCTTGAACAGTCCATCTGCAATGAAGACATGGAAGATCAAGTGAAACAGACACAGGTGACAACCTTAGAACCATGAGCTTCAGAAAATTTGGTAGACAGTCTGATTGAATGCTGACTGGAAAAGGAAGCAGAACAAAGAGGTGAGAGAGAAGAAAAATAGGCAGACTATAGGCTGATTTGTAGCGGTGACATACCTGGAACTTTCAGGAGCATATAGCAGCCTGCAGGCACAGGATACTGCTAGAAGTTGGTGGCAAGAAGGTTTGATTTCATGCCCTCCTGGTATCTGGGGTATAGACAGACCCCTTAGTTTCCAACCCAGTGACCAGTGGCATACCCCCTTGCTCAGCCTCTCCTCTGGCTGAGGTGGGGTACTGGGTATAATGCACCACATTTGGGGACATGTGTACTTCTCTTGAGCTAGGTTTAAAAAACAGTGAACAGAAAATCATGTTCATACTACCAGTCTCTACCATATCCACCAGGAGACAAGTAGTAAATGTCTGAGAACACACCAATATATAATTATTAATTAAACATGTAATTATTAAGAATATAATTATTAATTGAATATATCATTATTAAATACATAAAAATATGATACCACAATGTCTCAGAGAAAACAGACAATTACTGCTTACACAAAGAAACAAGACACAGTACCTCAACAACAGGCCAAAATACAGAGTTAAAAAACAGAATACCAGAGACAGCTACTAGATAATGTATCCAAAAAAAATGTTATTTTGACAACTTCATGGATAAATACAACTATTGAAAATTCTGTATAGAAAATTTATGGAAAACATAAAACTATAGAAGAATTCAGGAAACAAACTGGTAAAATAAATTTTTTAAAAAATTTAAAAAGGAAACCATGCAAAAACAGCAATTAGATAGCTTTCAGAAATAGATAATATTCTGAAAGGGCAAAGAAGAACTTGATAAATGAAAAGTCAAATTAATGATAGTGAAGAAATTCTCTCAGTATTCATCTCCTAAAGGAATAATCAAAAAAGAAGAATAAACAAATCTGTAGAAAATCTAAGATTTATATGGAATTTATATGTGATTATAAATGCAGAATAGGAAGAGACAAACAAAAAAACCCACCAAAAACATAAAGAATATTGTCCAAGAGTTGTTGAAAGAAAATTCCTTAACAACATGAAAGATGAGAAGATAGGCAATCAAGAAATTGAACAAACTCCAAACAGGTTAGATCTCAAAAGAAAAATACCAACATATTTTAGAACCAAACTTTTAAAAACTAAAGACAAGGAAAGATACTGAGAGCTGCTCACAAAAATAAAAACTTGCCTACAAAGAATAACTAATCATACAAAACTCTGATGTTTTAATAGAGATCAGTAATGTAAAAAAAATGAAATGACGTATAAATTTCCGAAACAAAAAAAATGCCACCTAGAATCATATATTCAGTAAAATTGTCTAAAAAAGAGAAACTGAAAGAATTTGTAAAAACCATGCTCCCTAGCACCAGGTTCCCTCTTGAAAGCTTGTAAGCCAGTCACTTCTTCCCTTTGTAGTCCCCCCCTCCCCATTTGAGTATCCAATGTCCAAGCTGCCCTTTTCCGTCCACTGTGTGTGTGTGTGTGTGAATGTTTCTTGCTGTGAGGATTTGTTCCCTCTTTTGAGTCGCTGCTCCATAGGTATAGGTCAAGTTCATCAGACCATATCAGCTCACTCTTTTTTCCCCCTCTTCTTTCCTCTCCTGGTTGAGCTACGATCATCCAGTCATCCAGTCCAGGTCACATGGGTATCATCTGCAAGTGTGGGCTTTCCTGTGTATATGTCCTCTCTTCCCATCAGCCGGTAGCTCCACTCTCCTCTCGAGTCCTCC
>NW_006408606.1:390403-419098 GCF_000296735.1 Chrysochloris asiatica | reverse complement strand
TTATTTTTCTCAACTCCATTGTAAAGTGTTTTGAGAAATTTTATAATCATTTTTCTGAATTCTTTCTCAGGTATCTCCAAGGCCTGCCCTCCTTCCAGCATGGAGAGAAGGTCTACTTCTGGTTCATTTGTCTCAGATATTTTATCTTTATTCTGGACATGTGGTGATATGGTCATCTGCTTTTGCTTCTTGGACATGTTTAATATTTATCTATGGCCCTAATAATTAATAAAGTATATGTTTTGGTAATGTTTTATGCTTTCTAATTACCTTCAGGAAGATGTGATCAGGATGTGATCTTCCCTTTTCACTCTCCTTATTGCTTAACTCAGAGTAACTTTTGTTGGCCTCAGTTGGGCCTGGGCCTCGGCCGTGGGCCGTTTGGGCCTCGGGCTGGTGGATTGAGCTTAGGGCGGTGGTTTGGGCCTCTGGGAGCCTGGGAGTCAGCGATCGGGCTGCAGGAGGGTTGGTCCTCGAGCGGGTGGTTTGGGCCTTGGGCAGGTGGTTTGGGCCTTTGGTCTGCAGTTTGGGCCTCAAGGGGTCTGGGTATCAGCAGCTGGACATCGGGCAGCTTGGGCCTCAGAGGGCGGGTTGGTCCCCAGGGGCCTGTGCCTCGGGGACCGGGCTGAGTGCGGGTTGGTTCTCAGGGGCCCTGGGCCTCCGCGACCTGGCTACATGGCAGGTTGGACCTTGGGGGCACTCGACCTCGGCGGCGACCAGGCCTTGGTTGAGCCTGGGCCTTTGTGACCAGTCTGTTGGCGGGTTGGGCCTCAGGGCAGGCGTTGGCCTCAGTGCAAGTGTCTCGGCCTTGGGAGGGCCTTGGCCTCAGTGGGCGGGTCTGTGCCTTGGGCATTCCTGAGTCTCGGCGGCTAGGCAGAGGGATGGTCTACGCCAGGACAGTAGAGGGCTGGGGGTAATGGCTGCAGAGAGGTAGTGTCTGTATTTGATGATGTAAAAGATGCCTCTCTCAGTCTCTCTGTACTGTGGGTACCCAGAATTTCCTGATATACACACCAACATCCCTCTCTATTTGTTTGGCTTTGTTAGTTTATGCTTCCTTTTCTCTGGAAATGCAGCCTTCTAAGTGGGGTTGCTCTAGTCCTGCATTCCAAGATCTACAGGGGGCAGAGAAACTCACCTGCATGGGCACGGAAGTGGGAGCCGCATGCAGGCAGGCAAAAGCTCAAAAATGCCTGTAATTCCTCAGCAATTTGATCTTTTAAAAAAACAAGTTCAGAATGTTGAAATATAAGATATTATGTTTGTTCAAAGGCTGTCTGTCTGCTAGACAGAGGTTTCCTTTGTGCAATTCCACCCTTTTCCCCAGAGCCCTACCTGAGCTGCCTGTCCGGGAAGCGCCGGTCCCCTTCTCCCTCTCTACTTGTACTTTTATCTCAGAAAATCTTCTTGGAGTTTCCGCTGTTTCTCTTAGGGCAAGGATGAAAGATAAAACAAACTGGGTCAACAACCCACCATGGTATTAGCCCCTCATCAGGCCCATGAGTGTTTAAATTGAAAATAACTTATCACATTCCTAACTCTCTTAGCATATGTACCAGGTCAGTCAGTGTAAGACTGTCATCTACTGACAACACCCGGCAAGTCCCCCATATTGCTCATACTATACTCATTGCCACCATTACCTTATCTAAGAGGTAGTGACTACCCTGATCAGGGGCATTTCAGCTACTATTTTGCAGGCATTGACAGAGGAAAGGCTTGAATGTTACCAAAGCCAATTTCTCCATCTCCTGCCGTGTGCACAGGATCCCATCCATCCCCAAATTCCAAAGATGCAGTAACCAAGCTGCTAAGGATTAAGAGGTACACTGGCAAAACTTTCCCTAGGTCCACTAACTCAGCGTGGGTATAAGGAAGGTAGATAGAAAATTAAGTTACCTGGGGGGGGGGGGGGGGGGGGGGAGGGGCAACTGGCTACCCATCTAGTGCCATCATCTGTTGTGATTTAATTGTTTGGGGATAGAGAGGAAATGGGGATGCCGTCCCATCCTCACTATCCTTGTCAATATCTTTCCTTTTGGCATCCTCCATTAGCCTTTTCATCTCCTCCATGTCTGTTACATGATGTTGCAGCTCTGCTCCAATTCCCTAATTTATGCCTGGAGGGCTATGGAGGCATTGCTTTCCACATGCAAGGTGGTTAACACAGCCCATCCCACAGTTCGTGCCATTGCCAATCCCACCTTCTCCTCCAGGAAGTCTCCTATTTCAAGTAGCAACTTCTCCACCATTATTAGAGTTCTGTCTACCCAGATCAGTCACAGGAGGCTTCCAAGCCACTAAGACACTTGCCATGGAATATCATATGCTGGATGGAGGCCATTCAGTATTCCACCCTCTGGTGGAGTCCTGGCTCCTACAGGGAGATTCATACTTGGATGATCTGAATCCTGCTGACTACGCCACTTGTATTGCAGGCACTCAACACCTAGAATGTTGCACAAGAAGAAAACACGAGGTGCAGTGGGGACCTGGGATATTTCTTTATTCATCACATGACAGTCATCATGTGTGTGCAAGGTGGTCTCTTCTCTCTACTATGGGAACTTCAACATGACTTATATACTGCATAGAACAAAGAAGATATCTCACCAAATATGAGTCACAAGTTACATAACAATATGACATCACTGTAACATGGTTTCACTCATATTGCAGTGACTCAGTATCTTCCACTTTCCAGCAGAAACACTGACTCTACTTCTGATGGGAAGGAGAGTGTCCATTTCCACACTGGCTCCACATTTTGGCCAAACAAAGGAATCAAAATGAGATGGAAGGAATGCATAGCATCACAGTATCAAAAATAAATGGTGAATGTCTAACCATTTCAAGAGGTACATTTTGATCAAGAACTTACGATACTGAAGGAAGAAGTCCAAGCTCTACTGAAGGCATTGGTGAAAAACAAGTTTCCAGGACCTGAAAGTTATTATTGAAAGAATATAAATGGAAATATTTCAACAAACTCAGGCAGCACTGGAGACACTCACTCACAATGCCAAGAAATCTCAAAGACAGCTACCTTGCCAACTGATTGAAAGAGATCCATATAAGTACATCTTTCAAACCCTAGATGAATAAAGAACACTAGGTATTAAATAAAGAATTTGGAGTACTTGCTATATTTGATATTAGTTGATTAAATATCTCATTATATACGTTAGATACATGAGTTTGCCAGTAATAAATGTTTGAGCCATGATTCAAGCCTATACTCTGACATCTACTTCTTCCCAAATTCACAGCACTATCCCCCAGACATTTAGATATATTTCAATGCAGTATAAAATTCATTGGCTGCATACCAATGATGTAAAATCATCATGTAAATTTTCATGTTTTAGTAAAGCATTTCTAAGAGGCAGAGAGGAAAAAAAAAAAAAAACTATCAATGAATGATGTACTAGCTCAGTAGATAAAAATATAATCTAGATAGCTATAGTCAACTGAAATGATAATTTGACATTTAAATGAGCTAATAGGCTACACACTTATCTTGGTAGGTGTTTACTAGATTTATGATATTCCGATATGGTGCTGGAATCCTGGTATAATGCTGTAGGATAACCACTGGACTGCTAATTGCAAAGTTTGCAGTTCAAACCCTCAAGGCACTCCTTAAAATCTCTAAACAGGGTTCTATGAGTTGGAACTGACTGTACAGCACTGAACAACAACAACCAAGATGATTGCAGTGACTGTAGTTATCATTCAAAGAATAAACACACATTAAGGACAATGTACTGGACTGCAAGGTAAGTTTATCACAAGATTGGTGATTCAAACTTATGAGCTGCTCCTTGGAAACCCTATACAGTGTCCCTGTGAGTTGCAGCTCACATGATGGCACATAACAACAACAATGTATATGTTGATTCTTAAAAAAAAAAAAAAAAAAGTGTATGATGGGTTAAAGTGGGGAGTTAAGAATGTTCAATCAAGACATCCATGCAGTGTAATGATAGTAGAAGACTGATTTTGAAGTTGAAAAAGAGCACAGTTTGCCAGAACTTACTAATATTGATAAGGGTTAGTATTTACAAATCAATTGATTAACAATAAGCATATGATGATGAAAAAAAGTATGCTCCTAAAGATTTCAGCTGTAAATAGAAAGACATTGCAGAAACTGTTTGAAATTATATTTTAATTATTTTGCAGTTTCCTTCCATTTAGCACTTGTTAGAAATAGAAAAGAATTCCAAATTGAAGGGAGTCCGGGTGTGGCACTACAGGACACAGCACTGGAATACAAGATTGGTTTGAACCACAAGATCAGTTCAAATACACCAATTGTTCCTCAGCAACCCTGTATTGGGTCACTATGAATTGGAGCTGACTTGATGGCACTCAACAACTACAAGTGGATTATGAGCTGGACTGCTAACAGCAAGCAGGTCAGTAGTTTGAATCTACCAGTCACTGCATAGGAGAAAGAGAAGATTTTCTGCTCATGTAAATATTTACTGCCTAAGAAACCTTATACAGGGCCAGTATGAGTAGGAATCAACTCAACAGCGTATTGACACCACCACTACCACCATAATGATATTATGTATAACTGGATCACAATGAAAAAAACAACGAAAATGTATGCTGGCATTTTACAGACAAACTAAAGTTCACAGGGAAAGAGTTGTGTAACAGAAACATCCATATCCTCAGAGAATGGGTCTTCTACCCCAGGTAGGTTTCCAAACAATGTATAAGAAAAGCAATGGAAAGAAACAAAAATAAATCATGCTAAGGTTAAATGTTCTTAATATTTTATTTTTGGTTAAAGTTCTCATGATCCATTTTATGTTTTCATGCTGTTATCTACCAGCTGTCATTGAGTTGCCTCCCCCCCTGCCCTGCACTACTGGCAACATGATGCATAACAGAATACAATATTGCCTGGTCCTGTGCCATTTCCATGATTGTAGATTGGACCATTGTAATCCATAGGATTTTCATTGGCCAATTTTCAGAAGTAGATTGCCAGGTCAGCTTCACAGCATTACAACCTGTTCAGTATCACAGCAATATGCAAACATCTATCTATTGACAGATGGTGGTAGCTGTTCATGAGTCACCGAGGTTTACCACATAGAAGTTAACTATTCTACCACTCTTATCTCATATCCTCATAATAGTTCCATATAATATCATTCATAAAAGGTCTTAGCAAAGTAAGTCTTCAAGATAACAAATTAGTTATGTAATAATGTTTTATTTTAATCTTTAGGCTTTTACAATGTCTTACCTTTCTTAGTGGATGAGTTCCATACTAGAAAAATAAAGGTAAGCAATTATGCAAATAAGAACATATATTTTAGTCATTATTTTCTTAGAATTTATGCATACCATTCTTTCATAGACTGCTTATACTTATGCATACTGTTTAGATTAAAAATGTTTAATTTCTAGCAAAGATATTATAATACTTATGCTGACCTCTGTAATTATTTTAATAACAATGAATGCATTTAGGGTCTTATTGTTCCTTCTTTTCCATGAAATTCTAATAATAGTATTTTCAAATTAAAATTCTTATAATAAAATTTTGTAGTATTTCCATAAATGCAAGATATCTGTTAAGTTGTTGGATCTACTTCTAAAGTCTAAATGGAGCAATTACATAATTCTACTGGAGTCATAAGGATCTCTGGTAGCATAGTGGTTATGAATTGGGCTGCGAGCCGCAAGGTCAGCAGTTTGAAAATACCAGCTGTTCTGCGGGAGAAAGATGAGGCTTTCTGCTCCTGTAAAGATTTACAGCCTCAAAAACCCTATGAGGGTCCCTATGAGTCAGAACCAACTGCACAGCACATAACAACAACAACAACACTGGAGTCATAGAGTCCTGGTATGGCACCTTGGATAAATACTGAATCAAAAGAGCACTTTGAACCTCAAGGTTTAATACCAGAAGAACCTTGAAAACTCTATTCAGGGTGACTAGGAGTTGGAATTGACTTGATGGCACTTAAGAACAACAACAAATGAAGTCAAAGACCAAAAATTTTAAATGCTCTGTTTCTCTCACAGGCTGTCAAGTCTATGCATATCTCTGTGTGTATGCATATACTCTTAATTTATGTGTCTTCTTAACTTATGAAAATTTTATAAAGAATGTGTTGTTGTTGTTATGTGTCATGGAGTAGGTTCTGACTCATAGCAACCCTGTACAGGGTTTCTGAAGCTGTAAATCTTTACAGGAGCAGAAAGCCTCATCGTTCTCCCACAGAACAGCTGGTAGTTTAGAACTGCTGACCCTGAAGTTAGCAGCCCAATTTGTAACCAGTACGCTACCAGAGCTCCTTTATATAGAATTTACATGCATGCAATTAGGATATTATATCTATCTTGGTAGGTTGTTGTTGCTTTGTTAGTGGGTACCAATGAGTTTGCACTGACTCACAGCTACCCTATGAAAAACAGAACAAAACACTGCCTGATCCTGGGACAACACACAATCATTACTATGTTTGAGTCCATTGTGGCTGCCACACTGCCAGTCCATCTTGCTGGAGTCTTCCTATTTTTCATCGACCTTCCACTTTGCCAAACATGATATCCTTCTCCAGTGACTGGACCCTCCTGACAACATGTCCAAAGTATGACAGGCAAAGTCTGGCTATCCTGGATAACAAGGAGCATTCTGGTTGTACTACTTCCAACTCAGATCTGTTTTTTCTTTTGTCATTCCATGATATTTGCAATATTTTCCTCTAACACCATAACTCATCAATTCTTCTGAAGTCTTCATTATTCACTGCTCAACATTTGCATGCATCTGAGGTTATTGAAAATACTATGACTTGGGTCAAGGGCACTTTAGTCCTCAAACTGACATCTTTCCTCTTCAACATTTTAAAAAAGTATTGTGCATCAGATTTTCCTGATGTAATATGTTATTTGTTGTCTTGACTGCTGCTTCCATGAGTGTTGATGGTTTATACCAGCAAAGTATAGTCTTTGATAGCTTGAAATTTTCTTCATTCATTTGGATGCTGTTTATTGATCCAGTTGTGAGGATTTTTGTTTTCTTTACATTGAGATGGACCCATAGCAAAAGTTGTGGACTTTGAACTTCATTACTAAGTATTTTAAGTCCTCTTTGCTTTCAGCAAGCAAGGTTGTATCATCTACATATAACAGATTGTTAATGAGTTTTCCTCCAATACTGATGCTGTTTTCTTCATATAATCCAGCTTCTTTGATTATTTGCTCAGCAGAAAGTTTAAATAAATATGGTGCTGGAATACAACCTTGGCACACACCTTCCCTAATTTTAAACCATTGTTTTTTTCATGCAACTGCCTTTTGGCCTATGTTTAGGTTCCTTATGAGCACAATTAAATGTTCCAGAATAAGCATTCTTTGCAATGTTGTCTATAGCTTGTCATGAGCCAGACAATCATGACAAGCTTTATTAGGCTGTCAATAAAGCACAAGCAAACAGCTTTCTGGTATTTCCTGCTTTCAGCCAAGATCCATCTGACATCAGCAATGATATCCCTTTTTCCAAGTCCTCTTCTAAATCCCACTTGAACCTCTGGAAGGTCTCTGTCTAAGTATAGTTGCAGCAGTTTCAGTACTACCTTTAGTAAAACTTTACTTGCATGGGATATCAATGACATCATCCGATGATTTCGGTATTCTGTTGGGTCTCCTGTTTTTGGAATGAGCACAAAAACAATTTTCTTCCAGTCAGTTGGCCATGTAATTGTCTTCCAAATTCTGCTACTTCACTTTGTTGAAATATTTCAATTTGTATTTCATCTATTCCTTGATCCTAGTTATTTGCCAATGACTTCAATGCACCATACACTTCTTCCTTCATAATCATTGGGTCTTGTTCATATGCTACCTCTTGAAATGGTTGGACATTGACCAGTTATTTCTGGTACAATGACTCTGTGTATTCTTTCCATCTTCTTTTCAGGCTTTCTGTATCATTCAATAATTTTTGAATGAGAGAATTTTTAATACTGCAAGACGAGTTTTGAATATTTCCTTTAGTTCCCTCAGCTTGAGAAATGCTGAGCGTGTTCTTCCCTTTTGGTTTTCTAACTCCAGGTATTTGTACATTTCTGTATAATATTTGACTTTTCTTCTCTAGCTGACCTTTGATATTATCTGTTCAACTCTTGTGCGTCATCACTTCTTCCATTTGCTTTAGCATCTCTATACTGTAAGGCAAGTTTCCAAGTCTCTTATGACATCCATTTTGGTATTTTACTTCTTCTCAATGACCTTTTGCTTTCTTCCTATATGATGTTCTTGACGTCATCCCACAACTCTTTGGGTCTTTGGACTTTAGTGACTAAGGCTTCAAATCTTTTCTTCAGATTATATCTAAATTCAGATGAGATATATTCAAGGTCATATTTTGGATCCCAAGAAACTGTTTTACTTTTCTCAGCTTCAGCCTGAATTTACATATGAACAATTGATGGTCTCTTCCACAGTCTGCCCCTGGCCTTGTTTTGGCTGATTATATGGAGTTTTCCCACAGTCTCTTTCCACAGAGGAACTCTATTTGATTTCTGTATTCCATTTGGTGAGGTCCATGTGTTTAGACATCATTTATGTTGTTTTAAAAACGTATTTGCAATGAAGAAGTCATTGATCTTGCAAAATCCTATCATATAATCTCCAGCATCTTTTCTATCATGAATGCTATATTTTCCAACTAGTAATCCTTCCTCTTTGTTTCCAACCTTTACATTCCAATCACCAGTAATTATCAATATATCTTATGATTGGTTTAATCAATTTCAGATTGAAGAAATTGATAGAATTCTTCAATTTCATTATTACCAATTTTAGTGATGTGTACATTTGAATAATTGTGGCATTAACTGATCTTCCTTGTGGGTGTACTGATATTATCTTATTACAGGCAGTGTTGTACTTCATTACCTATCTCAATATGTTCTTTTTGGTAATGAATGAGACATCATCCCTCTTCAATTTGTCATTCCCGGCATAGTAATCCATGTGATTGTCAGATTCAAAATGCCCAGTACAAGTCCATTTCAGCTCATGAATGCCTAAGATATCAATGTTTATGCAGTACATTTCCAATTTTTCTAGATTCATACTACATTCCTTGTTCCATTTATTAATGGCTGTTCACAGCTGTTTGTCTTCATTTTGAGTTGTGCCCCATCAGCAAATGAAGGTCCCGAGAGGGCTTTCTTTTATTCTTGTCAACTCTACTTTGAGGAGGCAGCTCTTCTTCAGTCATATTTTGAGTGACTTCCAACCTGGGATTTCATCTTCCAGCACTGTATCTCACAATATTATTGTGCACCTCATAATATTTCAATATTCAATAATCTGGTACTAACAGTGTTCCACTGCTATTTATAAAGTTTTCAGTGATTAACTATTCGGAATTAGTTCATCTCTCCTTCTTCCTAGTCTGTCTTCCTCTAGAAGCTCATCTGAAACCTGTCCACCGTGGGTGATCCTTCTGGTATTTAATATACCCATGTCATAACTTCCAGAATCACAGCAACACACAAGCCACCCCAGTACAACAAACTGCCAGACAAGTGGTTGTTGTTGTTGTTATTAAGTGCCATCGAGTCGGTTCCAATCCATAGCGACCCTGTACAGGGTTTCCGAGGGTGTAAATCTTTACGGGAGTAGAAAGCCTCATCTTTCTCCCGTGGAGCAGCTGGTAGTTTCGAACAGCTGACCTTAAGGTTCACAGCCTGATTCGTAACCACTACGCTACCAGAGACAAGTGGTACTCTTTTTTTTTTTTTTTTTTTACAGCTGACCTTAAGGTTCACAGCCTGATTCGTAACCACTACGCTACCAGAGACAAGTGGTACTCTTTTTTTTTTTTTTTTATTAAATGGATGTTGTTCCTTGGTCCAGTGGTGAGGATTTTTGCTTTCTTTAAATTGAGATGGAACCTAAACCAAAGACTGTGGTTTGATCTTTCTTTATAAGTAAGTGTTTTAAGTCCTCTTCACTTTCAGCAAGCAAGGTTGTATCACCTGCATATCCCAACTTGTTATTGAGTCTTCTTCCAATCTTTATGCCCTGTTTTTCTTCATATAATCCAGCTTCTTGGATCATTTGTTCAACAGACAGATTGAATAAGCATAGTTAAAGAATATAACCCTAGCATACACCTTTGCTAACTACAAACCATTTGGTGCTGCCTTGTTCTATGTGAACAACTGTCTTTTGGACTATGTTCATTATCCTCATGATCACAATTAAGTGTTCCGGAATTCTCATAATTTGCAATGTTGTCTATAGCTTTTCATGATCCACATAATCGAAAGGCTTTGCATAATCAATAAAACACAAGTTAACATCTTTCTGGTATTCTCTAATTTCTGCCAAGGTCCATCTGACATCAACAATGATATCCCTCATTCCACAACCTCTTCTGAATCCTGCTTGAACTTATGGAAGTTCTCTGTCAATGTATGGTTGCAGCAGTTTCAGTATTACCTTTAATAAAACTTTACTTATATGGGATGTCAATTATAACATCCAATTGTTTCAGCATTCTGTTGGGTCTCTTTTCTTCGGAATGGGCACAAAGACAATTGTCTTCCAGTCAGTTGGCCAGGTAGTTGCCTTTCAAATTCTGTGGCATAGATGAGTGAGTGTCTCCAGTACTGCTTCACTTTGTTGAAATATTTCAATTTGTATTCCATCTATTCCTTGTTCCTGGTTCTTTACCAATAACTTCAATGTCCCTTGGACTTCTTCCTTCATGATCATTGGGTCTTGATCATATGCTACCTCTTGAAATTTTGGGGCACCGACAATTTCTTTTAATACAGTGACTTTCTGTATTCCTTCTGTTTCCTATTGATGCTTTCTGCATCATTCAATATTTTGCCTATAGAATCCTTCAATAGTGCAATTGAAGTTTCAATTTTTCCTTCAGCTTCCTCAGCTTGAAAAATGCTTCATGTAGTCTTCCCTTTTAATTTCTAACTCCAGGTCTTTACACATTTCATTATAATATTTGAGTCTTTTTCTTGAGCTGATCTTTGAAATTTTCTATTCAGTTTGTACCTCTTCACTTCTTCTATTTGCTTTAGCATCTCTACTCTAGAGAGCAAATTTTAGAGTCTCTTATGATTTCCATTTTGGTATTTTCCTTTCATTCTTGTCTTCTCAATGACCTTTTGCTTTCTTCATGTGTGATGTTCCTGATGTCATCCCACAACTCTTCTTGTCTTTGGTCTTAGGCTCTGGAAGCATCAAATCTGTCCTTCAGATGATCATTAAATTCAGGTGGGATATATTCAGGATCATATTTGGCTGCCATGGAATTGTTTGAATTTTCTTCAACTTCAGCCTGAATTTGCTTATTAGCAATTGATGGTCTGTTTCACAGTCTACCCCTGGCCTTCTTTTGACTGCTTGTACGGAGCTTTTCCACAGTCTCTTTCCACAGCTGTAGTCAATTTCATTCCTGTGAATTCCATCTGGTGAAGTCCATGTGTTTTTTTAAAAAAGATATTTGCAATTAACAAGTCATTGGTCTTGCAAAGTTCTATCATGTGATCTCCAGCATCATTTCTATCAACTCCATATTTTCCAAATGGTTATTTCCTGTTTGTTTCTAACTTTTGCATTCCAATCACCAGCAATTATCAATACATCTTGATTACATGTTTGATCGATCTCAGACTGAAGAATTGGGTAGAAATCTCTGATTTCATCATCACTGGCTTTAGTGGTTGTCACGTAAATTTTAATAATAGTTGTATTAACTGGTCTTCCTTGTTGTTATCCTTCAGTCCTATCGAGAAGTCAATTCAAACCATTATGACCCTGTATAAGGTTTCCGAGGAGCAGCTGGTGAACTTGAACAGCCAGCCTTGCAATTCAAACCGACTTTGTAGTCCAGCACATTAACCCACAGTGCTACATTAGGACTCTAATTTTCATTTTAGATGTATGGATATTATCCTATTACAGACATCATTGTATTTCATGACTGATCTTGATTTTTTCTGTTTGATAATGACTGTGACACTATTCCTTTTCAATGTTTCTCCAATTGTAAACCATGTGATTGGCGGATTCAAAATAGTCAACACCACTCAATTTCAGCTCATTCATGTCTAGGATATCGATATTTATATGTTCCATTTCATTATTGATAATTTCCAAATTTCTAGATTCATACTTTGCAAAATCCATGTTTGGATTATTAATTGATTTTTACAGTTGTTTCTCTTCATTTTAGTTATGCCCCAACAGCAAATAAAGTTCCTGAGGGCTTTACTCCATTCACATCATCATGGTCAACTTTACTTTGAGGAGGCATGTCTTTCCCAGTCACATCTTGAGTGAGTTTCAAACTGAGGTGCTCATCTTCTGGCATTATATCTGACAAGATTGTGTTGCTCTTTATCATGTTTCAATATTCTACCATCTGGTACTGATTAAACTCCACTGTTATTTATAAGGTTTCCATAGTTCATCTCTCCTTCTTCCTAGTCTGTCTTTGTCTGGAGCTCAGTTGAAACCTGTCCACCATGGGTGACCATGTGGTATTTAGAATACCAGTGGCATAGCTTCCAAAATCACAACAACACACACGCCACAGCATAATGACAAACTGACAGATGAGTGATGGTCTTCATAGGTTGGACTAGGCTAGATAACTGCCTGTATTTCCATTTATATTTCTTCAATGAAAGCATCTATATTTTCAAATGTTTTTAAAATCTAAGTGATAACAAAGACACTGATACCCACTACAAAGAAGTGAGAAAAATGTGCTGTTGATTCTTCTCTGCAGAAAAACTATTTCATGAACTGATGCCTGAAAACCTCCTCTTTTCATCTCTTAGTTGCTCACAGATTTACACACTATTTAAAAATGTAAAGAAATTTAAAAGTGCCTGGTATGCAGCCAGCATTCAGTGTTTCTTAGTTGTTACCAAGGCAGATATACCTATTTTATAGCTGTAAATATTTTGGAAATTAAGATGGTTGATTTCCTCTCTGTGCCCAACCATCTTTTTTGAGATAAAGCTGTATATTATCCATACTTCAAGGTGTATTTTTTTCAGGGTTTGGCATACTTTCAACAAATTACCATGAATGATAATGATGATAATTCACAGTAAAACTGTCAAGCATGGAAGGTGAAATTGGTGGTTAGTTCCATAGGACTAACACAGACTGCCAGAAGAACAAACAAATCAGAGTTGAATGAAGTACAGCCAGGATGGCAAGGATGCCAGGATGGTAAGACTTTGTTTCTCAAACTTAGGACATGTTATCAGGAAGTACCAGAAGAATCACGTCATGCTAGGCAAAGTAGTGCATCAGCAAAAAATAAGATGGTTCCCCAATGAGATGGATTGTCACAATGGTAGCAGCAAGTGTGATAACAATTGCAAGAATTTTGTAGGATAAGTCAATGTTTTGTTCTGTTGTGCATAATGTCTCTATGAATCAGAGTCTAGCACATGATATTTTTGTATTATTTTATGAATCTGTTTATAAAGTGATAAAAATACGGTATGGAAAAGCCATAATCTTTAGAGATGTATGCATAGATTTTTAAACTATTTTTCCAAAAAGAAACAAAATAATTTTCACAACACTTACAAAAATCAAGAAATATCTGAAGTTATGTTACTATCTTATATTTCTTAAGTCTAGTGGCAGTTAGATAGGCATCTATAGTTATTTTTAAGTATATGTATGCGGTTTCATGAATTCTTCAATTATATGTTATATTTTATTGTGAGAAAAAAATAAAGCAAGAAAAAGTAATAATGTGGTGTGAAGATTTATTATTTAATCATTACTTCTTTTCCTGAAGACTACTTGCAGCAAAAATTACCAGCCCCTTTTCTGTGTACCCACAGAATGTCCCCATATCTTCACTGTAAGAAATCTCATCTTATATAGTAATTCATCATTTTGTCTTTTTCATTAGACAATGCTGTTTTAAGTGTAGTCAAGTTGATTCCAACTCACAGAGACCCTGAATAGCATTGCTGAGGAGGGGTGATTGGTGAGTATGAACCACTGACCTTGTGTCTAGTAGTACAATGCTTATCCTACAGAATGACATCAGGCACCAGGTCTTGTTAGACATTGAACTCTCCTAAAAAAAGAAAAAGAAAAAAAAAATCTATTTCCTAAGGCACCTTTATAACTCTGTTTCAGACATTAAGTAGTCCCTAAACAAAAGCTTATTGAAAAATAATCCAATTAATTAAGCATTAATTCATCCTAAAGATAACACAGGAATAATGACATTAGTAATACATTTCAGAATCCAGCTGAACTATGTGTTTTCCCTAGTTTTTTTCAGAAATGACACAAAATATCTTAATGTCAATCTAGGGTAGTTTGCAAAAGTTAATTATTTTTCTAAACCTAATTTTCCACAAATAAAAGATTTGCAGTACATTTTACCTCAAGAAATATTGGTGGATAAAATGATAGTGGAAAAAATAGGGAAAATCTATAGCTTATTGTTCTAAGTTGGTTACCTTTGAGAGTGTTGTTGTTGATTACCATCAAGTCAGTTCCTACTCAAAGTGACCCTATATAGGTTTTCCAAGGACGAGTCCACTGTTTGTCCTACAACATCACACTATGACTCCATTTTTGTGAATAAATTGGGGCATTTAAAATAACTGAAATATTTTGAAATACTTATTAATAAAATGTTTTTTAAATATTGGTCATCTCATAAAATTATTATATATAAGACATTTTTAAAATAAAATTTTATCTTCATACACACTAGCCTACACTCATCTTTGAGTGCTTTATACTATGGTAGCTTGTTTGTTGCTGGAAGCTTTGACACTGGTATTTTAAATACAAGAAAGATCACTCAATGGTTGACAAGTGTCAGCACACCTCAAGGGTAAGACAAACTAGAAAGAAGGAGAGGTGGAGAGTGTCTCCTTAGACACAGAGCATCTAATGAATAGCATGGGGACACTTTCTGATATAAATGTCCATAGATGAGCTCCTCAATTATAACTCATTCAAAATATTTCCGGGCAAAGAGCTGCCTCTCAAAGTAATTACCTGGATTGAGCCAAATCTGATGGACCCATGTTTTGGGGTCCTTCATTTTCTGATGAAGCACAACTCAAAAAGAGAAGAAACAGCTGCAAATATCCATTAATGATAAGAATATGAAATGCTCAAAATATAAATCTAGGAATATTGGAAGACATCAAAAATAAAATGAAGGCATAAAGATTGATACTGTAGGCATTAATGAGCTGAATTAGACTGGTATTGGCCATAATTGAATTGAAAATTTATTTGGTTTACTATGCCAGGAATATCAAAATGAAGAGTAATTCATTATCAAAAGCAACATTTAAAGATCTATCTTAAAGTACAATACTATTTGTAACAGACTATTATATATATATATATATGGAAGTCAAATTAATATGACTATTATTCAAGTTTAAACAGCAACCACTACAGCCAGTGCTAGGGAAATTGAAGAACTTCTTCAGTCTGAAATTGATCAAATATGCAATCAAGATTCATTGATAATTAGAATGTGAAAATTGGAAAGAAAGAGGAAGAACTGGTAGTAAGAAAATTAGTAGCTAATTATAGAAATGATGCTGGAGATTGCATGACAGAATTTTGGAACACTATCAACTTATTCATTGCAAATACCCTTTTTTAATAACATAATTGGAAACTATATAAATTAGGACTGTGCAGGAATATGGAAGTTTTTGGTTCTGGTTATCTTTTGCAAAAGGTTCTGTTGGTTGTGTTGTAAAATGGTTCAACTTGATGGCACCAAACATCAACAATAATAACATAAACAGTAACATACATTTTTCAAATTTTTAATTAACTGACAGCATTTAACAACAATAACCCCTACAAGAAAAAAAAAAAAAAAAAAGTAAATATCACTATTGTTCAAATTTACATACCAACTACTTAAGCCAGTGATAATATTTTTAAAGACTTATGTCAACTTCAAACAAGCAATCCAGATTCAATGATAAATAATATTGACTGGAATGTGGAAGTTGGAAACAGAAAAGATTAGTACTTACAAATGTGGTCTTGGTGATAGAAATAATATTGGATAGCTCATGACTAAGTTTTGGAAGATGTGTTCATTGTAATTATCTTTTTCTACAACATAAACATGTGGATCTCACCAGATGCATTACACAGGAATGAAATTACTATGTCTGTGGGAAGACACAATGGCAAAGCACAATGTCGTTAGCCACAGGGATCAACTGTGGAACAAAGCATCAATTGCTCATATGCAAATTTGGACTGAAGCTGAAGAAAATGAAAACAAGTCCATGAAAGCCAAAAGATGATCTTGAATAAACCCCACAGGAATGTAGAGACCATTTTAAGAACAATTTGATAAATTAGATTTGATGAATTAGACATTTCTGACTGAAGACCAGTTATTTTGGGGTTGATATCAAGAACACCACACATGAAGAAAGTAAAAGGTCATTAAAAAGAAAGAAAAGTCCAAAAGGATGTCAGAAGAAATTCTGAATGTTGTTCTTGAACATGGAGAAGTAAAGGGACTGGAATAACTGATGAAGTAAAAGAGCCGAACAGAAGATTTCAAAAGGCAGCTCAAGAAGACAATGTAAAATATTATAATGAAATGTGCAAAAAACTAGAATGCAAAGACCAAAAGGCATGAACACACTCAGCATTTCTCAAGCTGAAAGAGTTGAAGAAAAAAAGTCAAGCCTGGGTCACAATACTGAAGGATTTCACAGGCAAATTATAAGTGATGAATAATGTAAAAATTTCAGAGACTACAGAGAAAACACTATACCATAAAGAACTCATCAATGTTTAATTATCTCAAGAAGTACCGTATTATCAAGAATTGTTGGTATTTAAGGAAGATGTTCAAGCTTCAGTGAAGGCATTGGCAAAAAAAGGGGATCCAGGAATTGATGGAATACAAATTGAAATGTATTCCATCAAATGATGGAAAAGAGTTGCAGGGCTGAAGGTACTCATGTGTCTACACCAAGAAATTAGGGAGACAGCTAAGTGGCCAACCACATGGAAAGCTGCATATTTGTGCCTATTCCGAAGAGAGGTGTACTAACAGAATTTAAAAACCATCTAACAATACCTTTAATATTGCATGGAAGTAAACTTTTTCTGATGACAATTCATGAATGATTGTAATTAATATATCACCAGAGAGCGTCCAGAAATTCAAGTGTGATTCAGATGAAGACATGGAATTACAGGTATAACTGGTACCAGATGGATGTGGGTTGAAAGCAGATAGAACAGGAAGATGTTTACTTGTACTTTATTGATTATGCAAAGTCATTCTACTATGTAGCTTATAACAAGTCACGGAAAACATTGTGAAGAATGTGTATGCCAAAACAATTAATTGTGCTTAACAGGCAGCCATTTGAACAGAAAAAGTGGATACAAAATGGATTATAATCAGAAATGGTGTGCATCATGGTTTTATCCTTTTTCAATTTGATTGCTGAATGAAGAATCTTAGAAGCTGGAACGTGTGTAAAAAGACAAGGCAGGACTTCTGGTTTGGGGGCAGGAAAAGCAGAGACAAACAGCAGAGGTTCCTTGGTAGAGGTGTGGAAAAACCAGAGAAGGTGCTTTGCCAGAACAGTTCCAGAGATCTGATATAAATTAAAGGGAAATAGTTTCAGGCACCCATAGGTGACGAAATCCGACTGTGGCTGCAAGAAATGTGATTTCTGAATCAATCTGGATGCTTCCTGTGGCCAACAGCATGGGCGGAGTTCAGAGAGCAGGGCCACTGCCAGGCTGATACAGCACGAAAGCCACAGAAAGACTTGTGGAAACAGGTGTGACTTTTTAAAATTTTTTTTCCTCCTGTCTCCTTTCACACCCTCTCTGCCCAGCCCAGGCATCTTCAGGTGGGTAGGAGCACACCTCCAAAAGGTCCAGTGTACCTGTAGTGTACAATTGTCCCACAGTGTGAAGAGGAAGTCCCTGAAAGCCCAGCTATTTCAGAAGCTAATCCTCTGGCAGCTTTTCATTGCATATGACTCTGGAATTTATCCCTAAAATTGACTATCTTACTTGGGTGTCAAGAAAACAAAAAATCCTCACCACTGAACCAATAAACAACATTCTTATCAATGGAGAAAAGATTGAAGTTGTCAAGGACTTCATTCTTCTTAGAAGGATCAACTGTCAACACTTGCGGAAGCAGCAGTCAAGAGATCAGACGACGTATTGCACTGGGCAAATCTGCTGCACAGGAACTTTTTAAAGTACTGAAGAGCAGAGATGTCAGCTTGAGGACTAAGGTGCACCTGACCCAGGCCATTGTGTTTTCAATAGCCTCATATGGATGCGAAAGCTGGACAGTGAATAAGGAAGATCATAGAAGAATTGATGCCTTTGAGTTGTGGTATTGGAGGAGAATACTGAAAGTGCCATTGACTGCCAAAAGAACCAATAGATCTGTTTTGGAAGAAGTGCAGCCAGAGTGCTCCTTGGAGGCCAGGATGGCTAAACTTCGTCTCTCCTACTTTGGACATGTTGTCCGGAGGAAACAATCGTTGGAGAAGGATGTCATGCTGGAGGGTCAGAGAAAAAGAGGAAGACCCCCAACGAGATGGATCAGCCAGGTGGCATCATTGATGGCGTCAAGTGTGGCAGCAGTAGTGAGGTTGGCCCAGGATCGGACATTGTTTCGTTCTGCTATGCATGGGGTCGCTATGAGTCGGTTCTGACTCGATGGTACCTGACAACAACAACAACACTTGGGTGGGAGCCTTTATTCTTGCCTTACCTAACAAGAGACAGCAGGTCTGATGATACAGCCAAACCATATTTGCACCCTATAAAACCCCAACATAAAAGGCAAGAGCCAACACCAACTGCTATATACAAGGACACACTCATTTTGAGAATTACACTGAGCATTCGCAGGTACCTAAATGATCTGCAGAGATAAAATTGTGAACAATCTTTCCTTCATTCATTTCTCGATCTCTGTCTGCATAGCTCGACAGTGGTGACTAGAGAGGGGGACCTGAACTAGTAGACAGGTTGAAAACCACTCAGTGGAGATTTTACCTTTCCCCACACCCTCTGAAACTAAACTCCCTCTTGAAAACTTGAAAGCCTATCACTTATGTCTTTATAGCCCCACATTTTAGGTTTGTTGGTGTTATATGCCGTAGAGTCGGTTCTGACTCATAGCAACCCTTTACAGGGTTTCTGAGGCTATAAATCCTTACAGGAGCAGAAAAGCTCATCTTTCTTCCATGGAACAGCTGGTAGTTTTGAACTGCTTACTGTGAGATTAGCAGCCTGATTTGTAACCACTATGCTACCAGAGCTCCTTGTCTAAGTTGCCCTGTCAACCCTGTGTACAGAGGGGGTGGGAATGATCCTTGCTTTCAAGATATGTTCCCTCTTTTAAGCTACTACAGGAGCTCTGGTAGCGTAGTGGTTACGAATCGGGCTGCGAACCTTAAGGTCAGGGGTTCGAAACTACCAGCTGCTCCGCGGGAGAAAGATGAGGCCTTCTACTCCCATAAAGATTTACACCCTCGGAAACCCTATACAGGGTCGCTATGGGTCGGAACCAACTCGATGGCACATAACAACATAACAACACATCCATAAGTATAGGTCAAGTTCATCAGATTGTAGCAGTTTACAATTTTTTTTTTTCCAATTCTTTCTTCCTCTAGTTGAGTTCCTATCATCCAGTCATCAAATTTAGGTCAAATGGGTACGATCTGCAAGTATGGGCATTCTTGTGCATCTCCCCTCTCTTCATATCAGCTGAATGCTTCACTTTCTGCTCTAGCTCTCTGTGGCTATGTCCCTCTCCATGGGCTCAGGAGTCCCCAGGTCTCACCATACTGCTCGCCAACCAAGTCTCACTCCAGGTTGATAGGAGTCTATTGAATGTGGTCAGACTCAGTCCACATCTTCAATACTGCTTTCCCTCACTTCCCTTTATAGGTAGACCAACGTGCTTGCCAGCAAGATTACATGCCTGCTCATGTATTGCCTTTAAGTTTCAGTCTTGGAAGTGAGTTTTCCATGAAAGGACTTGATTGCTTGCCGTGATGTCACCTGGGTGAACAACTTGCTTATTCCTGTGGTAGTCAATCAGACTGCCATTGTTTTTGTTTTTTTATTTTCTTCCTAGTCTTTATTTCAAGAAGTATTTTTCTGTTCCTCTAGTTGCTCCAGGCTGTCTCTTCAATGGGAAATTTCCTACCTCAGAAGATTCTGAATGGGGATCAGGATTCCACCCTAGGTCTTATACATAACAAAGGCTCTGCAGTAAGCCTCTTTCAATGGACAAGTTCTAGTACCACTTTTAGGGATTCTTATTAATTATAGGCTGAAGATGGACTTACAAGCTTTTTATACTGATGTTTTTGGCTATTCCTTTCTCTCCATTTCAAGTGTACAATTTATAATAGTAGGCAAGGGAAACTAAGATTCATAAAACAATCAAACATCTTAGCATTATTTCCCCTGTTTCATCCATTCAGACTATGCCTCAATCCATGTGTTACAGAGCCTGTTGTTCCAAGTTTGAGCATACATCACTATTTACCTCTGTCCCATTTAACCCATGCAAACCTGCCTAAATGTTTTCCTATCTGCCTTGAAGAACAAGTAATTTCCCTCCCCCTTCTTGTGTATTGCTCCCCCAGCACCCAAACTATTGTGTGTCTATTCCAACCCTGTGCTCTACCTTCCTCTACATCCCATCAACCTCCCAAGCACACATCCCCAGTAACCAACAAAGATTTTTTTTTTTTTTTCCTTTTAGTGTGGGTATTTTTTCTTCATTTTTTTACAATAATGGTCTTATTCATTATTTCTCCTGTTGTGACTAAATAACTTTCACTCAGCGTAATGACCTCGAGGTTCATCCATATTATGTGATGGCTTACAGTTCCCTTGTTATTCTTCAAGGTGTCATAATATTCCATTGTGTGGATGTACCAAAGTTTGTTTATTCATTTTTCCATTGATGGACACTTAGACTTTCTCCATCATTTTGCTATTGTAAATAGTGCTGTTATGAACATTGGTGTGCATATAGCTACTCGTTTTATGACTTATATTTCTTGTGGATAAATATCAAGTAGAGGGATTACTGGATCATAATGTATTTCTATTTCCAACTTTTTGAGGAAGCACCGTACTATTTCCAGAGTGTTTGGACCATTTTACAACCCCACCAGCAATGCAGGAGTGTCCCAGTCTTTCCACATCCTCTCCAGCATTTATTGCTCTCTGATTTTTTGAACTTCACTGTTATTGCTGTGGGAGATGAAAGCTCATTGTTCTTTTGATTTGCATATCTCTAATGGCTGATGATATAATGTTTGTAATTTTTTTTTCCATTTCTTTGAAAAATGTCATTGGAATCTGGATTGAGATAAATTATATGTGTAGATTGTTTTGGGCAGTATTGATATTTTCACAATGTTTAGTGTTCCTATCCAGGAGCATGGTATATTCTTTTATTTATGTAAATCTCTTTTGTTTTCTTGTAGTAGTGTTTTGTAGTTTTCTTTGTATAGGTCCTTTTTTCCTCTGGTTACATTTATTCCTAGATAGTTCATCCTTTGGGTGGCTATTGTAAATGGTATTGCTTTCCTAATGTCCTTTTCAGTGATGTCATTATTAGTATAGAGGAATCCAACTGATGTTTGTATGTTGATCTTATATCCTGTCACTTTGTTGAATCTGTCAATGAGGTCTAGTAGCTTTTTACTGAATCTTTGGGGTATATTATGTATATTGTCTGCTAATAGAGTTTTACTTCCTCTTTGTCAATTTGGATGCCTTTAATTTATCTGTCTTGTCTTAAAGCTCTGGCTAAGACTTCCAACATATTACTGAATAGGGGTACTGACAAAGGGCATCCTTGTCTGGTTCCTGTTCTCACAGGGAAGGCTTTCAGTTTCTTTCCATTGAGAGTAATTCAGGCTGTTGGTTTTGTAGATATGCTTTTGATTATGTTGAGAAGTGTTCCTTCAATCCCTACTTTGTTAAGTGTTTTTATCAGGGATGGATTTTGGATTTTGTCAAATGCCTTTTCTGCATCAATCTATATGATCATGTGTTTTGATTTTTTTTTTCCTTTTTCTTATTTATATGGTGGATTAAATTGATTGATTTTCTAATGTTGAACCATCCTTGCATCCATAATATGAATATCACTTGGTCATGATGTATTATTTTTTTGATGTGCTGCTGGATTCTGTTGGCTAGGATTTTGTTGAAATTTTTTGCATGTATGTTCATGAGGGATATTGGTCTATAATCTTCTTTCTTAGTGATGTCCTTTTCTGTTTTTGGTATGAGGGTTATGCTTGCTTCAAAAAATGTATTAGGAAGTTTTCCATCCTCTTCTATATTCTGTAATAATTTGAGTAGAATTGGTGACAGCTCATCCCTGAATGTTTGATAAAAGTCATTTTGACATGGACTTCTGTTGGCTGGGAATTTTTTGATGACCTGATCAATTTCTTATTTGGTCATGAAGTTTTCTACTTCACTCTGTGTAAATTTAGGCCGTGTTTTTCTAAAAATGTATCCATCTCTTCTAATTTTTCAAATATGTTGGAGTACAACTCTTCATTGTAATCTGTTAGTATCCTTTTTATTGCCTTTGGCTCCATAGTGACATCAGTAATGTGTGTCTTAGCCAGAGCTACGAGGTTCTAATGCGTGTTAATTGTGTCTTCTCACTCTTTTCTTTTGTTAGTTAGTTTTGCAATTGTTTGTCAATTTTATTAATCCTTTCAAAGAACCAGCTCCTTGTCCTGTTGATTCTTTCTGTAGTTTTTCTGTTTTCTATCTCATTATTGCTGCTCTAATCTTTATTATTTCTTTTCTTTTGGTGACTGTCAGTTCCCTTTATTGGTCTGCTTCTAAAATTGGAGATGCTGTGTTAATGTGTTAATTCTGGTTCTCTTTTTTTTTGGATGTGTGCATTTATTGCAATAAATTGTCCTCTCAGCACCGCTTTCACCATGTCCCAAAGATTTTGGTATGTTGTGTTTCCTTTTCACTTGTTTCTAGGAACTTTATGAGTTCATGCTTTATTTCTTATACTAAGCATAGTGGTTACGAATAGGGCTGCTAACCTCAAGGACAGCAGTTCGAAACTACCAGCTGTTCTGCGGGAGAAAGATAAGGCTTTCTGCTCCCATAAAGATTTACAGCTTTGGAAATCCTGTACCGGGTTGCTATGAGTCAGAACTGACTCCACAGCACTTAACAACAAGCTTTTAAGTAGGGTGTTATTCAGTTTCCATGTATTTGACTTAATTTCTTTCTTCTTCCTATTGTTGATTTCTAGTTTTATTGATTGTAGTCTGAAAAGATGCTTTGTAGTATTTTGAGGTTTGTATATTTATGGAGTCTTGTTTTGTGGCCTAACACATGGTCTATTCTGGATAATGTTCCATGTACACTGGAAAAAAAATGTGTATTGTGCTGTTGTGGGGTTTAATCCTTATGGATGTAGTAGCTTAAAAGAGAGAACACATCTTCAAAGCAAGGATCATTCCCACCCCTTCTGTACACAGGGTTGACAAGGATAGGAAACTTAGACAAGTAGCTCTGGAAGCATAGTGGTTACAAATCAGGTTGCTAATTTCATGGTCAGCAGTTCAAAACTACTAACTGTTCCACAGGAGAAAGATGAGGTTTTCTTCTCATGTAAAAATTTACAGCCTCAGAAACCTTGTAAAGGGGTTGCTATCAGTCAGAACCAACTCCGCTGCACGTAACACCAACAAACCTAAAATGTGGGCTATAAAGACACAAAGTGACAGGCTTGCAAGTTTTCAAGAGAGAGTTTAGTTTCAGAGGGTGCAGGGGAAGGTTGAATCTCCAATGAGTAGTTTTCAACCTTTCTAGATGGAGCTGGTAAAAAGAGATGGGGATAAGACTCTTGTGGTTCTATATTGAATAATTACTATTTGGCCTATTGTGAATGTTGCAAGTATAATGGCAGATGTTTTGTAAGAAAAGAAGGGGAGTGGTTGATCTTAAAGTCCAGGAGAGGAAGACCCTGGGATCATCAAGGGAGAAGAGTAGAGTGTGGGACCCTGTCCAGAGAAGCAGTGAAACCAGAGATGGAGGCAGAGTGTATGGGGGAAGGTAGAATCTCCACTGAGTGGTTTCCAATCTGTTTGGATGGGGCTGGTGAAAGGATATGGGGTTAAGACTCTTGTGGTTCAATAGTGAATGATTGTTATCAGGACTGATTGGGAATGTTGAAAATGTAAAGGTAAATGTTTCATAACAAAAGGAGGGGAGTAGTTGATCTTTGCAGTCCAGAAAGGAGGACCCTGGGACCATCAAGGGAGAAGAGCAGAGTGTGGGACCCTATCCAGAGTAGCAACAATGCCAGAGATGGAGGCAGAGACTGTGACGTAGAGAGATGGAGCAGCTAGGGACTCTAGATTCACAGAGGGTGAGGGGTTGTGTGCTGGTTGCTGGAGGACAGGCTTGCAGGGTATGGCCTTTGTTTGTTTGAATGATTATATATTCCTGAGTGTTTCAGTGCACAGCCTCCCCCCAACCCCCTGAAAAAAAAAAAAAAAAAAAAAAAAAAAAAACAGGGAATAGAAGCAAATGCTATTGAGTGATGATGCATGGAGCGGAATGTAGTCATTGCGATGAAATGAAATATGTTAGGATGAGTATAAAGCTGATATTTTCCCATGTAAATTATCACTCAATTCACACACACACACACACACACACAAGGGATATGGCATCAGGATTGAAGGAAGACTCATTTACAGCCTGCAATATGCAGATAACACAAACTTACGTCCTTGAAGCAAAGAGGATTTGAAATATTTACTGTTGATGGCCAGTCTTTTTCATGGATTACAACTCAATATAAAGAAAACAAAATCCTCACAAATGGACCATTAATTACATCATGATAAACAGAAGATTGAAGCTCCCAAGGATTTCATATTGGTTGGATCCATAATAAATGCTCATGGAAGTAATAGTCAGGAATTTAAATGATGTATTCATTAGGCACGGCTCAGAAAAATACCTTTTTAAAGTTTTAAAGAACAAAGATATCACTTTGAGTACTAAGGTGTGCCTGGCACAAACCATGGAATTTTGAATTGCCTTATATACCTGTAATCCTGTTGTGGCACAGCAGTATAAGCATTGGATTGCTAATCATAAGGTGGTTGGTTCAAATTTACCAGCCACTCCTTGGAAACACTATACAGGTTTACTATGACTTAGAACTGACATGAAGGTATTTATCAAGAACAAGTTATGCATCAAGAACAACAAGTTATGCATGTGAAAGTTGAACAATGAAAAAGGAAGACCATCAAAGAATCGATGCATTTGAATTATTATGTAGAAGAATATAGAAAGTATCATGGATTGCCAGAAGAACAAAAACATCTGTCTTGAATAAGTGCAGACAGAATGCTAATTAGAAGCAAGGATGGTGGGATGCAGTCTCTGGTACTTTGGTCATGTTAGAATGGACCAGTCCCTGAAGAAGGATATCATGCTTGTAAAAGTGAATGGTCAGTGAAAAAGAGTAAGACTCCCAATGAGGTGGATTCACACAGTGGCACAGCAACAATGAGCTCAACATAATAACAATCATGAGGATGGTGCAAGACCAAGCAGTGTTTCATTCTGTTGTGCATAAAGTTATTATTAATTGAAACCAACTCAATGGTGTCTAACAACAACAACAACAGTTACTGCAAACCACTAAATTTTATCAGCAAGCATCTGCATTCTCTTTAAAGAGAGATTTTGCTACTTTTCAGCAGTAAAGAATGGGACAACAAAGACACTGTTCTTTATTTTATTGTTGTTGTTGTCAAGTGCCTTTAGTCCGTTCTGTTTCATAGTGACCCTGCATAGTGTTTCAGTGGCTAGTGGGTTTGAATCTCTGACCTTGTAGTTAGCAGTCCAGTGCTTATCGTTCAACACCTATTACTGGTCAACTTATACTTTTATTTACAAATCAAAATAAATCTAATCATTCACTGTCTATTCAACTCACCAACTACCAATTGAAACTGTAACAGAAACTCACAGTAAATTGTGAGAGTTAACATACAGATGTAAGCTTATTTTAATGCAAATTATTAATTACTAAAAATAGAGAATCTCAGACAAATTATGAACTGAGTAAAATACCAGAGTTATAAGCATAAATTGGATTAACAAAGAAAATAGGATTGTAAATTTTCTCTATACAAATTTACCCTAGTTAATATTTACCTGGCAAAGAGCCACATCATTCATTCTGCTTTAAATTAGTAAATACAATAGTCCTGATTATTTTGACTATCTTTACTTAATCTTCCACTTGAGAATATACCACTGTATTAATTAGCTATCTTTCTTTTAAATGTAAAATTTGAGTTCATGTGTCTAAGAAGTAAAGACAGGCCTAAACAATCAGTTTAATGCCTTACCATTGTAATGAATTAATGGATTAGTGAATGGATGGATGGATGGATGAATGGATGGATGGATGGATGGATGGATGGATGGATGGATGGATGGATGGATGGTGGGACAGATGGATGGATGGATGGTGAGACAGAGGGATAGATAGATGGTGGGACAGATAGATGGATGGATGGATGGTGGGACAGATAGATGGATGGGTGGATGGTGGGACATATGGATAGATGGATGGTGGGACACATGGATGGATAGATGGGAGATAGAAAGATGGGTGAGTATATGTATAGGTATTCAGAGAGATAGAGAAATTAAAAATTAATCACAAATACATTTTTATTCAGTTTAAAACTGATCCAGATAAGAACATGAACTTTCCAACAAGATGAGATTCATTAAGATTAGTGGTAGGATAGCTGGGACTTTTCAACTTTAACAAGTATTAAATAGAACACTTCTGTTTCAGAGAGCTACAAAACAAGTTTTGCCATTTGCCAGAGATTAGACCAGTTGAGAATATAATTTTGAATGTTCTAATGTTCTGAGAAATCTGTCAGATATATTTTAAAGTTATTTTCAACTAATCCCTCCTCCTGGCCAAGGAGATCTGTGATGCATCAGCACTGCCCCATCATGTTCGAAATGTGCAGACAGCTCTCTGCGAGTCTTTGGCAGCAGTCTGTGAATCTGTGCTGGAGAGGGATTGCTTTAAAAGTAGCTTTCTCTTTATTTGTGTTATTGTTTCTTCAAATACTCAGTTGCAACAGCATCTGCTATCTCAGCTAAAACGATCCAAACAGATGTGCCATTACATCATGTGATGAGCAAGTCCCTTGAACAAAGTGCCTGCTCCTCCTTGGCAGGTAATCCCAGATACTCTGTTCAAACTCAGATTGTAAAAATAGTTGAAACCCACCAGGGAATGTAAGCTAATGAGAGGGAGTTTTTCTGCAAACTTGTTAAGGAAAATAATGGACTCATTCTGGGTCCCCAGTTTTATTAGTATTTCCATTTCAGCAATATGTGCTTTTGAAACAACTTCCAAATTATCACTGAGTTTATCAGACCATTGTATTTGCTGGTGATGTTCTTGATTAAGCAGATCAGGAAGTGACTTCAATGTTTTTAATCACATAGTGAGTGTGAAGTGTGAGCAGTCAAATCATGGTGTCTTTAGTTTTTGTGTCCTGTTACACAGGTTAGTAAGCATGCCTGCATTGGTTACAAAACTATACTGAAGTTGTTACATCGCCTAAAGTATGTTTCTCCTGCTTTTGAAGGAGGAGGCAGTTCATAAGTACACATTCATTTTTCACTTAAACTGATGTTGAAGAAATAATTTATCACCATTTCAGTCTTAAAAATATTTGCTTATTTTTAAGATTTTCGTTTTAAAAAACAGATTTTATTTTTTTAAATAGTTTACAAAAAGTTTACCAAAAAATGTGCAGAATGTGCAGAGTTCTCTATATATCCTCTCCCTCACCAACCTGAACAGTTTCTCCTATTATTAATACCTTGCATTTGTGTGGAATATTTGTTACAGTTGTCTAACTAGTATTGTTATATTCTTATTAACAAAAAGTTCATCATTTCACCTTTATTTTCAGAGCCCTATGAGCTTTGGAACATGCATAATGGCATGTGTCCACTATAATAATATACCAAAACTAAGTTCATTGACATGGAGTGATTCTGACTCATACTAAAACTGAGGCACAGTAGAACTTCCCTATAATTTAGTTTTTTCTAGGATAAAAGTATTTATAGAAGTAGACTGCCACATCTTTCTTCCATGGTGTGGCTAGTTGATTTGAAAAGTTAACCTTTTGGTTAGTACTCAAGCACTTTAACCACTATGCCACCAGGCATCCTACCATTATAAAAAAACCATAAATAGTTTGCTGCCCTAAAATTACCCTGTTGTTGTTGTCAGGTGCCATCGAGTCGGAACCGACTCATAGCGACACCATGCACAGCAGAACGAAACAATGTTTGATCCTGGACCAACCTCACTACTGCTGCCACACTTGACGCCATCAATGATGTCACCTGGCCAATCCATCTGGTTGGGGGTCTTCATCATTTACTTTGACCCTCCATCTTACCCAGCATGACATCCTTCTCCAGCAACTGTTCCCTCCTGACAACATGTCCAAAGTATGAGAGATGAAGCTTAGCCATCCT
>NW_006408606.1:386754-388346 GCF_000296735.1 Chrysochloris asiatica | reverse complement strand
CAGCATCATTTCTATCACCAAGTCCAAATTTTCCAACTACTAGTCCTTCCTCTTTGTTCCCTACTTTTGCATCCCAATCACCAGTAATGAGCAATACATCTTGATTGCATGTTTGATCAATTTCAGATTGAAGAAGTTGGTAGAATTCTTCTATTTAATCTTTACTGGCTTTAGTGGTTGGTGCATAAATTTGAATATTAGTGGTATTAACTGGGCTTACCTGTAGGCACATGGATATTATCCTATCACTTACAGCATTGTACCTCATGACTGATCTGGATATGTTCTTTTTGACGACGAATGCAACACCATTCCTCAGATTCAAAATGGCCAGTACCAGTCCATTTCAGCTTACTAATGCCTAAGATATCGATGTTTATGTGTTCCGTTTCATTTTTGACAACTTCCCATTTTCCCAGATTCAAAAATTACCCTATTCTCCACATATTCATCTGCACTCTTCTCCTGAATTCCTGCCAAATATTTATTTTTTAATTGTCTATAGTTTTGCCTTTCAGAATGTCAGATAGTTGAAATCATAAAATACATATGTTTCTCAGATTGGTTTCTGTCACTTAGCAATGCACATTAAAGTTTCCCCAAGTATTTTCATGGCTTGGTAGCCCATTTATTTTTATAACTGACTAATACTCCTTGTGCAGTCCTGTTGTCGGTCTGTAGGATAAGCACTGGATCGCAAAGTTTGAACCTCAAGGTTACTTGTTCAAATCCATCAGCTGCTCCTCAGAAACATTAAACAAGGTCGCTATGAGTCACAACTGACTCGAAAGCACTTAATAATAACAATAACAATATCACCAGCTAGGTAAATAGTTTTTAGTGTATTACTTACAGCCTCTGAGCTCCATTTTGTTCTCTATAAAATGATACTGCTTTATAGATGGACTGAAAATACACACATGACACATATGTATGTTCCCAGAAATGCAAAAATACATGAACCCTCTTTCATATATTCATAAGGTGTATAAAGTCTTATGTGTATTAAGAGAGTAACATAGAAGCTAAATTTCAATTTTGTAGCATTTAAAAAAACTATTAGCAACGTACTTATCAGTTTTAAAGGTTATCTGAACTTAAAACCTAGAAAGAGCATCATTTATCACTAATAATGACACCTTAATAATGCCATTTATGGCTATTTGATTATTGAGTTTAACAGCTCTTTGGGATGGGAATGCCTTCCTCAGCATAAGCCATTAAATATATCACTTGGGTGATCTTCCAATTGGCCTTTGCATTGTTATAGCACCAAGGTTCTGCAGCATTGCAGCTTGTTCTGTACATGTTAACAGTGGCTGTATCTGCTTGATGGTATGATATAAACCTACTGCCTTCATGTCACTTCCAACTCACAGGGAATGATTAGTACTGCTCCATAGGTTTCTGTACCTACAAATCTTTACAGAAGAAGATGGCTTCATCTTTCACCTGAAGAAGGACTGATGAGTTAAAAGGATGACCTTTCAATAATCCAATATTTAACATTGTTGTTGTTGTTGTTGTCAGGTGCCATCGAGTCGGAACCGACTCATAGCGACTCCATGCACAGCAGAACGAAACAATGTTCG
>NW_006408606.1:370069-386634 GCF_000296735.1 Chrysochloris asiatica | reverse complement strand
GCACTTCTTCCAAAACAGATCTATTGGTTCTTTTGGCAGTCCATGGCACCCTCAGTATTCTCCTCCAACACCACAACTCAAAGGCATCAATTCTATGATCCTCTTTATTCACTGTCCAGCTTTCGCATCCATATTAACATAGTGTGGTATTAATCATCCTTGTATGATACTAGGGTGAATAAAAATTCATTGTTACTAAGGTTCCAGTTCATACATGCACCATTTTATTCAAAAAACAGTCTATGTTCAAATATCTCTTTGATCAGTGTATGGCTCCAGACAAGTTCTTTCACTAATACTCATAATACTCAGTAATACTCTTAGTCTAGTTAGTTATTGTTGCTAAGTGCTGTCGAGTGACTTCCATCTCACAGTGCAAAACCCTATACAGGTTCACTATGTAATGGAATTGACTCAAGGACAAACAGAAACAACAAGGACTATTCTTGATATATTTTCTTGAAGGACACTCATGGGTGGTTATTATGAAGAAGTTTTAAGAAAACAGAAAACTGTTTTGTGAGAAAAAAGCCAGAGAAGTTGTTATTGTTGTTAAGTACTGTGGAGTCGGTTCCTACTCATAGTGACCCTGTACGGGGTTTCTGAGGCTGCAAATATTTATGAGAGCAGAAAGCCTCATCTTTCTCTGTGGAACAGCTGGTAGTTTCGAACTGCCGACCTTGAGGTTAGCAGCCTGATTTGTACCCACTACACTACCAGTAGTTATGTGGAATTATTTGCTTCAGGATAATGCATTTGCTTATTCTTCAAAGGGCTGTACTGTGAGAATTTCATTATAAAACCTTACCCAATATAACCTACAGCCATAATCTTGCCCCTTCAGACTTCTTTTTGTTCCCAAAAGTCAAAGAACATTTAAAAGGAATAGGATTTGAGTCTCCTGAGGATGCCAGAACTGCCATTTTGGCATTTTGTAAACATAATTTTTGGGAAAAGATTACGGAGATGGAACCACCACCATCAGAACTTTCTAGGCTTTGATGAACATTATGTAGAGAAACAATAGCTTTACATTATGATATTTTTATTTAGTAAAGGTTTCTAAGATTTATAGCAATGCTTTTTTGACTTATAATCACTGATGCAATGAATCCTGTGGTATTTGATAGGACTGACTGCCTTGTTTTACCAGTTCTCACGCATTTTCTGTGTCTAACAGGATGAAGTCTTACTTCTTTTCTATTGCTTATTTCAGTGGAAAAAGTAGCATATTCCTTTTCTGACACACTTCTGCCTTACATAGGTTATAACTTTTGCATATTTTACTGAACTTATTTACTGATTCATGTTTTACTAGGTGGCTTTGATCATGAAATTTAAAACAACTTAGTTAATAGGCAACCTTGGATAAGTTATTTAATCATTTTAAATGTCAGCTCTTCTATTTTAAATATAGCTTTGTTGTTGTTTGTTGAGTTGATTCCAACCCATAGTGACCCTGTATAGGGTTTCCAAGGAGCAGCTGGTGAGTTTGAACCACTGACCTTGCAAATGAATTGACCAGGACTCCTAAATATAGCTATCCAATTTTAAATGCCACTTGTATGTCTGTTTGTCATGCTGTGATGGTTTGCTGTTGCTGTGATGATGGGAGCTATGCCACTATTATTTTACATACCAACAAGGTCAGTTATGGTGGAAAGGTTTCAGCTGAAATTCCAAAATAAAACAGAGTCAAGAGAAGAACAGGCAGACTACTTCTGATTGTTTAGCTACTGAAAACCTCATTAACAGCAGTGGTACACTGTCAGAGAACACCAGAATATTGAATATTGAACATTGTGCATAATGCCAGACTACTGTCAGATAGTGCCAGAAGATGATCCCCTCAGGTTGGAAGGCACTCAAAATGCGACTGGGGAAGAGTTGTCTCCAAAAAGTAGAATTGACCATGCTAATGTGAATAGAGTAAAGCTTTTGGTAACTTCATTGGCTGATGGGTACAACTAAAAATGAGGAGAAACACTGTAAAAATCTATTAATGTTACCGGAGCTCTGTTGGTAAAGGGGAGAGTCAGTGAAAAAAAAAAAAAAAAAAGACGACCCCCCCCCAATGAGATGGACTGGCATAGTGGTAGCAGCAATTGTTGGGCTGTGAACCGTAAGGTCAGCGGTTCGAAACTATCAGCCGCTCCGCAGGAGAAAGATGAGGGTTTCTACTCCCGTAAAGATTTACAGCCTCAGAAACCCTCTACAGGGTCGCTATGGGTCGGAACCGACTCGACGGCACTTAACAACAACAACAACAACAACAATAACAAGGGTTATGAGGATGACACATGACTGGGCAGTATTTCATTCTTTTGTACATCAGTTTGCTATGAGAAATAGCTGACTCAATGACTCCTAACAACAACAACACCAAAAATATGATAGTAACACAAATCTAATCAGCATTCAATAAGTATTAGCTCTTATATTTGTTTGCTACTGCATGTATTATTGTTGCTATTAATAATAAATATTATTCCTTGGAGACGTCCTCTTATCAAAGGAAGTGAAGTATTTTTTTTTAATAGCTTAATATTTCCAGATAAGCAATGAAATACGTTTTTTTTTTTAACGATAGCAAAATTTTGAGACATGTTTATGATTTTACAACTCACATAAAAGCACATAATACAAAATCATAATATTTTAATGAGAATTTTGTATATTAAACTTATATAATGTTGGGACCCTTTTTCCTTCAGTTAGTCAGATAGAGATTTCTTGAGGGAAATAACGAGTCTTGTGGCACAATGGTTATACTTTTAGCTGCTAACTAAAAAATTAGAGTTTATCCCACTCAGCAGGTCTGCAGAATAAAGGCCTAGAGATTTTGTTTGTGAAGACTACAGGCAAGAAAACCCTGTGACATAGTTCCTTTCTGTCATGTTGTTGTTCTTGTTGTTAAGTGCCATTGAGTTGCTGACCCATAAAGTCCTGGTATAGGGTTTCCAAGGAGTGGTTGGTGAGCTTGAACTGTCGACCTTGTGATTCAAACCAACTTTGTAGTCCAGTGCATTAACCCACAGTGCCACACATGTGGAGTTATTATTAATCTGAATTGACTCCACTAGACATCTGTCTGCATCAACAACAGAGGGGAAATAAGAGAGGGAGATTTTAAGTAGTAGTGTATCCAGAAATAAACTTTTTCCTGTATTTCATCAATGTCTGTTTGTCAGTGTCTTGAATGATTGACAGCTTGTATATTCTAGAATTTTATAGCTAGAAGGTGTTTGAACAATAATTTAATTGAATACATTTTTATTGAAATATGGCTGAACCAAAAACTTAGATAATTGATTTTCCAAAGGCATTTTTTGTTGTTGTTGCTAAGTACTATCAAACTGGTCTGACTCATAACAACCCTGTATAGGATTTCTGAGGAGCTACTGGTATGTTTGAATTTCTGATCTTGTGGTTCAAACTGATCTTATGGTCCAGTGCTTATGCTACAGTGCCATATAACCTATAATCCTTTGGTGTGGGTATAATTTTTGCAAGTATTCTCAAAGTCATATATGATTCTGTGTTATGCATCTTCATTATCAGAGTAATGGATGATATTGTTGCTGTTGTTGTTAAATGCCTTAGAGTTTATTCCAACCCATAGTGACCCATATAAGCTTTCTGAAGGACAACTGGTAGGTTTGAACCACTGACCTTATGGCTCAAACCAACATTGTGTTCCAGTGCTTTATCCTACAGTGCCATGCCAGAACTCCAATGAGTGATATGCATAGTCAATTTAAATATAAATTGCTACACAGACACGGATGAAACCTTTGGTGGTTAACTGAGAAAAATACATTTTAAGATTAAGAAATTAAGATACTAATAATTATGCCAACAGCTTCATTCAGTGCAGAGAAAAGTATTAATTCACTGTTTTGATTTTCTTGGGAAAATCTCTATTTCTTCTGATTTCTATTGAGCAAGTTTCCCTCCACTTATACTAATAGAAATTTTGCAAAAATTAGGCAACAATAAATGTGACTGTGACAACTGTAAAGGCAGATGTTTTGTAATAAATATGAGGGAGTAGTTAATCTTATAGTACAGAAACAGAGGACCCTAAGACCATCAAGGGAGAAGAGCACAAGCAGAATGTGGGACCTTATCCTGAGAATCAGAGATGGAGGCAGAGGTGAGGACAGGAAGAAAGGGAGCAGTTGAGGACTCTAGACTCATGGAAAGAGAGGGACTGAGTGCTGGTGGCCAGGAGGCAGGCTTGCAAAATGTGCCCTTTGGTTGTTTAAATTATTACATATTTCTGAGTGTTTTTGTGTATATCCCCTCACCCACCAACCCCCAAACAAACAAACAAAACAGAGGGAATGGAAGCAAATACTGTTGAATGATGATGCACAGAGGAGATTGTTATCATGTCAATGAAACTCTGTAAAGCCAATGTTCCTCCGTGTAAACTATCACTCAGTTCACAGGAGGAAAAAAAAAAAAAAAAAAAAAAAGTCACCATTAGGCAATTTTACTTCAATATAAATTTTAATGAGAAGAAATTAAAAAAGCAAAAACAAAAAAACTAGTTGGATAGAATTTTCTCTAACTAAATAAACCTGTTTTAAGTCACAGTGTTGTGCTGACTTGTGAACACAGAAAAAAATATTTTTAAAAGATTGTATTAAATGAAGAAATCATGTGAACAGTTTGTATTATACAAAGTATTATACGAAGAAGAAACAACAACCTTCCGTCCCTTTGAAAAAACAAAAGGGAAATAATTTTCTAAGATATTTAAAGTCTTTTTGTGTGTGTCCAAATAATATGCTATGAATGTTTGTTTATTTTCTTACAAATAGTTCTACATAACATAAGTGATTCCACCAATGTCTATTGCATGATGAACAATTTGACTTCACATTTGCATTTTAATTAGGTCTCTATAATTAGAGAATTATAAAGTTAATTTTTAAGTACTATCGGGTCTGATCTAACTCATAGTAACCCTGTATAGGGTTTCTTAGGAGATTATGGGGGGATTTGAACCACCAATCTTGTCATTCAAACTGACCTTGAGAACCAGCACATTTCCTTCAATGCCACAAAAATACTCCTGTTGTCTTAAAATACAGGGTATTTTCATGATTTAGGTTGCTGTACACATAATTACAGTCTTTACTTTGGTTTAATTTAAGCTTTTTCTCTAGTGCAATAATAAAAACATATTTTAATGTATCATGGAACTTAAAAAAATGTGGTACTATGAATTTGCTTAATATGGCTTCTTTATGCAAAGTCTTATTGTTGTGGTTGTCATTAGGTACCGCTGAGTCAGTACTGCTTGATTCATAGTGGCCCAATGCACAACAGAAGGAAACACTGTCTGTTCCTGGCCAACCTCACAGTTGTTGTTACACCTGAACCCATCACTGAAGCCAATGTGCCAATTCATATTTTTAGGGTACCACTATTATTCAAATGTATGCACCAATCTCCAAAGCCAGTGAGGATGAAATGGAAGAATTCTACCAACTTCTTCAATCTGAAATTGACCAAACATGCAATCAAGATGTATTGCTCATTACTGGTGATTGGAATGCAAAGGTTGGGAGCAAAGAAGAAGGATTAGTAGTTGGAAAATATAACCTTGGTGATAGAAATGATGCTGGAGAACACATGATAGAATTCTGCAAAACCAATGATTTGTTTATTTCAAATACTTTCTTGAGACAGCATAACAGATGACTATACACATAGACCTTGCCAGATGGAATACATAGAAAGCAAATTGACTACATCTGTGGAAAGAGATGATGGAATAGCTCCATATCATCAGTCAAAACAAGGCCAGGGGATGACTGGAACAGACCATCAATTGCTCATATGCAAATTCAAGCTGAAGCTGAAGAAAATGAAAACAAATTCCTGAGAGCCAAAATATGACCTTGAATATATCCCTTCTGAAATTAGAGATCATCTGAAGAACAGATTTTATACATTAAACATTAAAGACATAAGACCAGAAGAGATGTGGAATGATACCAAGAATATTATACATGAAGAAAGCAAAAAGTCATTAAGAAGAAAAGAGAGAAGGAAAAGGTCAAAATGGAAGTCAGAAGAGACACTGAAACTTGTTCTCCAGCATAGAGATTCTAAAGAAAATGGAAGAAATGAGGATGTACAAGAGCTGAACAGAAAATTTGAAGATAAAACCAAATATTGCAACAAAATGTGCAAAGATCTGGAATCAGAAAACCAAAAAGGAAGAACACTCTCATTATTTCTAAAGCTGGGGAAACTGAAGGAAAAATTCAAGCCTTGACTTTCGTTATTGAAAGATTCTCTGTGTAAATTACTGAATGATGCCAAAAGCATCAAGAGAAGATGGAAGGAATATACAGAGTCACTGTACTAGACAGAAATGGTTAATGTTCAACTGTTTCAAGAGGTAGTGTCTGATCAAGAGCCAATGATACTTAGGGAGAAAATCCAAGGTGTATTGAAGGAATTGGCAAAGAATAAGGCACAAGGAATTGATGGAATAAAATTAAAATCTTTCAAGCAAGTGAGGTAGAGCAGGAGACACTCAATCATCTCTGCCAAGAAATCTGAAAGACAACTATCTGGCCAATTGATTGGAAGAGATCCATATTTGTGCCCATTTCCAATGTGGAAATCATAGGACAATTTGATATTTCATGCATGTAAAGTTTTGTTAAAGGTAATACAGAAACGGCCATAATCATACATTGACAGAGAACGTCCAGAGGCTCAAGCAGGATTCAGAAGAGGCCATGGAATGAGGGATATCATTGCTGATGTCCAATGGATCTTGAGTGAAAGCAGAGACTGTCAGAAAGATGTTTACTTGTGCTTTGTTGACTATGCAAAGACTTTCGATTGTGTGGATCATGAAAAGCTATGGACAACATTGCAAAGTATGAGTATTCCAGAACACTTAATTGTACTCATGAGGAATCTGTACATGGACCAAGAGGCAGTTGTTCGAACAGAACATGGGAACACTGAATGTTTTAAAATTAAGAAAGGTGTGTGACAAAGTTGTATTCTTTCACCATACTTATTCAACCTGTATGCTGAGCAAATAATCTGAGAAGCTGGGTTCTATGAAGAAAAACGTGGCATCAGGTTTGGAGGAAGACTTATTAACAACCTGCAATATGCAGATGATACAACCACAAATCTGCTGCACAAGACCTTTTTAAAGTTTTGAAGAACAAAGATTTCAGCTTGAGGACTAAGGTGCGCCTGACCCAAGCCATAGTATTTTCAATAACCTTATGTGCATGCAAAAACTGGACAGTGAATAAGGAAGACCATAGAAGAATTGATGCCTTTGAGTTAGGGTGTTTGAGGAGAATATTGAAAGTGCCACGGGCTGCCAAAAGAACCAGCAGATCTGTGTTGGAAGAAGTGCAGCCAGAGTGCTCCTTGGAGGCCAAGATGGTTAAACTTTGTCTCTCATACCTTGGACATATTGTCAGGAGGGAGAAGTCGCTGGAGAACGATATCATGTTTGGTAAGGTGGAGGGTCAGAGAAAAAGAGGAAGACCCCCAACAAGAGGGTTGGCCAGGTGGCAGTATCGATGGACTCAAGCGTGGTGAGGTTGGCCCGGGATTGGGCAGTGTTTCATTCTGCTGTTCATAGGGTCGTGATGGTTCGGTACCAACTCAATGGCACCTAACAACAACAAGTATTTGATAATTGCAGAAAAACTTGCTGCCATAGTCATGAAAATAATTAGCTGATATCATATGTACTCCTGGTGTGGCACTGTAGGACTAGCACTGAACTGCAACAAGTTTGACAGTTCAAACCCATCAGCTCTTCCCAGACTGGGAACCACAAGTTTGACAGTTCACACCCACCGTTTGCTCCTCAGAAACTCTATACAGTGTTGCTATGAGTTAGAATTGACTCTATGGCACTTAGCAATGACCATCATATGGGGTACATCCTTGACAAGGGTATCTGACTTTCTAGTCCATTTGTACCTGTGTAGTTAGAATTTTCTTTTTCATCTGTAATCACTATGGTTCTACATGTGGCTAATCCGTGTCCTTTCAGTTCCTCTTCTTATTTGTTTGTCTTTCATAACTGGGTACCTTCCTCCACCAAGTGGAGTCCTGGGTGACATAAATGGTTAAAATACTCAACTGCTAATTGAAATATTGGAAGTTAAAGTTCACTGGGAAGTACTCAAAGAAAGGCCTATCATGAAATGGAAACAAAAAACAACAAAAAACTGGAATACCCTATGAAACACACTTCGACTCTAATACTACTTTTAATAGTACATAATCTAGGGAAACAGGATTCCTGATGACACAGTGGTTAAAGTATTCAGCTGTTAATTGATTGAAAGTTTGGTGGCTCCATGTGGCAAAGATGTAAAAGATGTGGCACTATGCTTCTGTAAAATATACCACCTCAGAAACCTTGCTGGGCAGTCCTACTCTGTCCTATTGGATCACTATGAATCAGTATCAACTCAGTGGCAGTGATTTTAGTCTAGTGAATGTGAAAGTGGTTATAAAGCTGAAATTGGAAGGAAGATAGTATCTACCAAAATGAAGGGGAAAAAGAATCAAGTTTGAAGAAGAGAAACCATTACTTATTAAGGCAAAGAGCTAGGAGACTGGTGATACTGTGGTTTAGACATTGGACTTCTAACCATAAGATTGGAGGTACAAACTCACCAGTCACTCTGCATATAAAAGAACGATGTGGCTGTCTGATCCTATAAAGCTGTATCGTCTTGGAAAACTGACATAGGGTCACTGTGACTTGGATCAACTTGATGGCAGTGGTTTGGTTTGGTTTTAGAGCTAGGAGAGATACCTACACTCATAGCTAGTGGTATCCCAAACTAAATCCACTGCAATGGAGTCAGTTCCCATTCATATCAACTCTTTGTAGACAGGGTTTCCGAGGCTGTAAATCCTTATGGGTGCACAAAGCCTAACTTTTCTCCAGATGAGTAGCAGATGGGTTTGAATTGTCAACGTTTTTGTTCGCAGTCCAGTACTTATTCTACAGTGTCACCAGACAGACAATAATTTAATATTATTTTTTAACTGAGAGATTTTAACAAAATTTGAAAAAATTTTAAATTTTAAATTCAGTTTTATTATGTCATGAGTATAACAGGATAATTCACTCCACCCCTTGGCTATTCCCATTGCTTTCTCTGATGCCATTTCTCACCTAACTCCTGTAATTCAGATCATGCTTTACCTCATTCCTAAATATTGCCTCCTTTTTTCTCAACACCCATTCCTAATTTCTGTTGATAAGCAGTTAATTATGTAAAATAAAATGTTTGCATAGCAATTATTAACAATTAACTTTGTATTTTGCACCAATGCAATTGTGATTGTTCATGTCCATGCAAGTTGTAATAAACACCAGAAAAAAGAAAGGGCACTCTTGGCTGAGAGAATTAATTATTAGAATTCTATTAATGTATTTCCTTAGAGGAAGCCAGATGTGTTGACTGGTGGTTAAATATAAATTATAAAAGGGTGAAATCTTACAACTTTTATAGAAGAAAATTGAATGATTTTTTTGCAAGTTGAATTGTATGTACATAAAGTACATACATAAAGTACATAAAGTCTTGGTGTGGTGCTGTGGGTTAACGGGTCAGACTGAAAAGTCATTTGAACTACAAGGTGGGTGGTTCAAGCTCACCAGCTGTTCCTTAGAAACCCTATATGGGGTTGCTATGGGTTGGAATCAACTTGATGGCACTTAACAACAACAACAACAACAAAGCAATAATCAGACCTAAGATTAAAATCTCTATCATGATATTTTTTTCATTAAAAAGAAATCCACTATAACTTCTTTTTTATATGTTTTCCCCTCTACTCCATTTGCTCTATTGTCTACACAACTCTTATACCAGCATGGTTTTCTTTCTACAGTTTTCACTCCCAGAACCATCTATACTTCTGAGAAGCATTTTTGATCTTTTTATTTTTACTATATGCCAAGAATTAACATCAATAAAGAAGAAATTTGGCCAAAAGGAAAATTATTTCCAAAAAAGTACACATATAAAAGATATTTTCCCAAAATGCTCAGCTTTTGACACCAAGGAAAAATGCAAAGTTATTTATGGGAAGAATAATCTCTAGTATTTGACATTGAGTATTTTAATTAGAAATACATATGGGCCATATGTTAAAAATGTATGTAATTATCTATGCAAGGAAACCACAATATCTACCAGGATATAAGTTGGAAGGATGTAGAAATTGCCTTTGCATCTTTTAAAAACTCTTTATAATCTCTAGAGGGGGCATGCACTGTCTAAGGAGCTTTGGGTTGATTTAGGTGAACTTTTATATCTATAAATTATCTCAAACTTTCATGTTGCAAACAAGTTATTTCTATTAATATGACTAGAAAATGTATAGAGCAAGATTACTTCACTTACAAAGCTTTCCTGGGGATATGCATTGACATTTTCACCTATCAGATTTCCACTCAAAAAGTTGAGAATCTATATAGATATGTTTGTGCCAACATAACCACAGAATAATCACTTCAAGTGTAAAATATCATGCTTTTTCATGAAGCACCATGTTAAAACATTGAATTGAGTAAGGCTTTTAAAGTTAAATTCTGTCAAATTAATCTTGAATATATTTGATAATATACTAGACAAGTAATGGTGGTGAAAAGTGTGTTATCTTGAATGTGGCAGTAATTTCAAGGTGAATAACATTTAGATAGACTTTAAACTCTATTATAACCTTTAAGATAATAATGTTATATACAGATTTTTTTTTCTTTCTTCTTAAAGATTGTACCAGCAGATGAACATATAAGTTTTTTGTTGTATCTCTATAAGTAATGACTGATGACTAGTTATATCAGACTTATTTGGAGGGATTATGAAAAGCTCCAGGAATCCAACCCAGATTTATTAAGTTGAAGTCTTGTGAAAGGAGTTCTAAAAAAATTGATCTGCTATATAACTAGTCAAAGAGATTCTTCCATAGGCCAAAAATTGACAATCATAAATATGAAGAGACTTCAAAAGTTCATGGTAAATGGAATAAAAAGACAATGGAATTTTTCCACAATCTTTTTGAAGATCCCCTCATGAGTAAGAAATTCCTGTTTGATCATTATGGAGAATCCCATTATCATTATTATCTTTCTTTCTGTAAAGTAGAATTACATTTTTGAATTTTCTTAAATGTAGTAAGGCATAAAATCATGTTTTTTAAATTAAAAAATATAGTTTTTATTCATATACAGATTTATGATTACAACTTCAAAGTGCTTGTCTTCATGCCAAAGACCATTTCTACTGTCTTCTAAGGGTAGAGAAACTATTCTGTATAATGTTATAATGGATGCACATAAGATCATGCATTTGCCATAACACACTGTACAACACAGAGTAAGTCTAAAGCAAAATGTGAAGCTTAGTTAATAATAATGTATTAATATTGACTCATCAGTTTAAACAAATGATTCACAGGGATTTTCTGCATAATTTCTTGACAAATTTAAAATTGCTCTAAAAATATTCTATTATTTTTAATCTCATATTTCAAGAAATTCCTTAGTCTCAGGTAAAACTTGCCTTACTAATTTCTTAAATGCTTACTTTAAAACACCCAATTCATTTATCCTTAGAGATTTGACATTAGCTATTCCTTCAGTGTAGAATGCATTGAAGTTTTGTTACTCACATCTTATATCAAATATCATCATCAGACATAATATTCTATTAAAAGGAAGTACCAAAAAATGTAATCATAATAGATAATCCAAGTATATAATTTGCTAGTAGGTGAAAAGTTTCATAGGAAAACCATTTTAAAACCCTGGCAAGGGAGGTGCTAGTTCCAGTATGTGATGAAACAAGTATGTATCAAGAGTTTTAAGAATTTGCTAGCTTTTACCAACAGGAGCAAGTATAATACTTCCGTGATTAGAATTTGAGAGTTCTTGATTAAGGATGTTAGAGTTAAGATGGGATGAGCAAGAATTTATTAACTTGGAGCAAACTTTCTACTATCATGGTTTTCAGAATACTGGTGAAAAAAAAAAAGAAAAAGATATGATTGAGGGCAATAGTAGCTCAGAGGTAGGATTCTTGCCTTCCAAGTGGAAGAACTGTTTCTGATTCCTGGCAAGTGTAGCTACCAATTGTCTATAATTGGAGGCATGTTTGTAGCTTTGATGCTAAACAGGGTTCATCAGAATTTACAGACAAAGTTATACTAGGCAGAATGTCCTGAGAGTCTACTTTTGAAAGTCAACCAATGAAATGACAATGGTCACATTTTATTATGCATGGGGTCCCCACAGTCAGAGGCCAACTTGACAGCCAATAACAATATACTCAGTGGCATGGAAATACCCTACCTGCTTCCTCAGTTAGCAGAGCAATTAATAAAGCAGCTGAGGTCACTGGATATGCAGGAATGGATGCATTGCACTTGTAAAATACCAGAAGATTCACCCAAGGAACAGAAAGAACACAAGAACATGCCATTTACCTGGGACATTTGACAAGCTCTGGTGCTAGGTGACTAAGTAGATCAGTGGTAGCTCTTTTCTGCAGCCAGGGCTAAAGATAATGCAACTGTCACAGAACTGAGATCCTTGGCATCCATGGAGATGATGTTCCTTCTCCCAAATAATAGAGAACAGACAGCACTGTGTAACCATCAGAACTCAGAAGGCTGTGATTACTATAATTATTGACAATGTCAGAGGGCCAGCGAAGAGGTCTTACCTTTAGGGAGCTATGGATATGGTTAATAGAGCATAAAATCCCTAGGATGAAACTTATGAGCAGTCAACAGGGGTGCTGCTTAATTTCTATAATCTCAGAAGGCAGAAAAGGAATAGCAGGGAGTGAGTACAATTGCACCAATAAAAATAATTGAGCCCTTGTTCATTTCCCAGACTTCAACCATCGACAAAATGACCAGATATCTTGAAAACGAGAAACTATCATCATGGCAATTATATACTGTGATGATTCTCTCAGTTCCTTCCCAAAGAGAGTTCAGGCCTTTTATTGGTCTCAAAGTACATTAATATAAAAGGAACACCAGAAACCTGGAAGTTGGGGTCAGAATGGACATTAACACATAAGCCTGCCTTCCTCTTGGAGTGGGACAGCTGTTTGCCTCAATGGTGTCTGGTTACCTTGAATTGGTTCCCATTCATATCAGCCCCATGCAAATCAGAACGAAAAACCACTCAGCCTGGTGCCATCCTCCCAATTGTTATAACTAAGTCCATTTTTGTTGCCACAGTGTCAGTCCATCTTGATAGGGGTATTCCTCTTTTTCTTTGATGACTCACTTTACCAAGCATGGTGTCCTTCTCCAGGCACTAATACCTTCTAACAATATGTCCGAAGAGCGAGAGACAAGGTCTCCTTATCCTCACTTCTAAGGAGCATTCTGTCTGTACTTCCAACACAGATTTGTTTGGTATTTGTAAATATTCTTTTTCAAACACCATAATTAAAATACATGGATTCAGCAAGGTGGAACACACTAGGGGGAGGGGTGGGGTTACACTCTGGTCACTGGAACACACTAGGGGGAGGGGTGGGGGCACCCACTCTGGTCACTGGAGTGGAGGTGCATGGACAGGAAAGACCAATGAATAGATACAGAGAAAGGAGGGAAGGGTGTCCACGCCTTTGTCTCAGAGGATCAGTCAGGAGTCAGGCATCCATGGTGGCTTTGATCCTTCCCCCTCAAGGTCTCACCCAGGATGGCCACTATGGAGCCACTGAGGCAGAAAGATCCACAAGTACTACATTTCTTGCTTCTGCTGCAGATCCCACTGGCTGTGAGCCTTCAAACTTTCTGAGTATTCCTTTGTATGTGGTTCAGAGTTCTGGGCACTGTCCCCTGAGCCTACTTTGTCTGGTGCTCTGTGTTGTTGCTGAAGGAGATCCTCACTGCACTTCTTCCCAATCCACCATCAAGACCTGCCTCCCCAGCATTTCATCCTGTTATATGCAACAATAACAATTAACCTCAAGTATAGTTGTCCAAATCCACCTAGGTCTGGTGATTCATTCCCATAAAAAGTGTTAAGTCACTTCTGATTCATAGAGTTGCCTTTGTGGGAGCAAAAAGTCTCATCTTACTCCCATGGAGTAACTAGTGGGCTTGAACTGCGGGCCTTGTGTTTTGTAGTCTAGTTCTTATGAAGCCATTGCACCATAAAGATTACAACCAAGGAAATGCTATGAAGCAGCAGTTCCACTCTGAGACACATGGGTTGCCTTGAGTAGGAAATTAAAAGACTGAGAAACAGGGATACAGTTTGGAACATTTTAACACAAAGCACACTACTTCTCTCATCTCCCTCACTGGGGCGCTTGTCTCCCCCTGTAGTATTGGCAAGAGACATGTGCTTGTTATGGACCAAAGGATTAAGAAAATTCATGTTGTATCAGGGGTGAGCCCCCTCACTTCAATAAGGCACAGCTGCAGAACAAGGTGAACACAATTACGCATCGCCCACAGCAATCCAACCCTTTGAACTCTTAAGAAACAAATCTACCAAGAGCGAGCCAACAACTATCTGACATTTTTCTGACCCATTGTACAGCAATGATGCCAGGAGCTTGGCTGTCATTGCGGGAAAATTGCAAGCAACTTCCAGTCCAATGTCTTGCTGGGGCCTCCGCAGCCTCTCCACCCTGTTCCACTCACCCTTGTGTGCATTGTTCTCTCCCAAGGATCCCTTCCACTCAACCATTCTAGCCCAGACACTTACCAAACACCTTTACATAATCTTTGCTGCTGAACATTACTTTGGACTTGGAGTTGTGTTAGCTGCATTCCTATTCATCAAAATGTCTCTAAGTGACTGAAGGAGGTTCATGTGTTAATCTTCTCATTTTCACTGTTATACTGATGTTTCAAACTGGGAACTGTGGATCTTGAAAGATCTATAAGAAGGAATGGTGTGAATGATGAGGGATAGTTTGCTCCATGGTGTATATGAATAGCAAATGTCATTTGTCAAAATGTAAACATCCATGCATTTTTGCCTATAAGCTCATTGTTGTCTCTGTTGTTAGAGGTCATCAGATCTGTTTTGGGTAATGGTGACCACCAAGGTCTCCCAGTCCTGTGACATCCACATGATGGGGTGTGGCTTGCACTGTGACTTACTGTTTTCCATGACTAATTTTTGTAAGTCAATTGCCAGTCCTCTCTTCCTAACTTATCTTAGTCTGGAAGTTCCACTGAAACCTGTTCAGCACATATATCACGCTTCTAGTCAGTCATAGTGAATATTTGTTCCCCACCTGAAAAGGTCTATACATCTACCCTTTGCATTCTTTAAGCTCAAGCCCTGATGAAGTAGTGATAAAGAGTTCTGTTGCTAACTGAAAAGTTGAGACACTTTAAACCCACCAGCTGCTTTGTAGGAGAAAGATGTGACAGTCAGCTTCTGTAAAGGTGTCAACCTTGGAAATTCTACAGGTCTGTTCTGCCCTGTACTACATAGTCACTATGAGTCAAAACTGACTTAAGGGAAACTGGTTTTTTGTTTTTGTTTTTTTTTTTGGTTTAAGGCCAACCAAGTCTACTCTTTCAGGAAGCCTTCCTGCCTATGCTTTCCCACAACAATTTCAGAGGCCTTGGATGTTGGGCTTTTGTCTTACTTTCTGAGTTCCCAAGTGACTCTGCTGCTTGGGACCCAAATTATGGTGACATGGTATCATCTTTGGTTCCTTTGTCCCCACCCTTCTCTTCCTCAACCTCCAGAAATGCCCTACAAGTTTTGGGATGTGCAGACCACTGTGCACCCACTCATTTAGGCACATTTCAAGCAGAAGTTTGGGGAGGGGCATGAACCGTTTGGAATCCTTGGATCTCAAGTTAACGCCTGGGGACAGGACTGCGATGATGATGTCCTCAGTTCCCCATCACCTCCACCCTCATCTTCACAAACAGCTCGAGACCTTCCAGTATAAGGTCTGGTGGCAGATATATACCTTAGAGTGAGTCCTGACCCTTCAGTGGAGGAGCAGCAGGCTGGTCAAGATCTGATTATTCTCTCATTGTCCCTCTACCCAGTCACTTTTGGTCAACCCTGCTTTTCGTTCCTAACAACATGACTGTTGGTGAGCTTCAGCCAGGGGATGTGGCTTGTTCTGGGTTAGAATTTATCAATATTGTGGTTGTGAGGTGTCATCAAGTCAGTTCCAACTCATGGAGAACCTGGATAGGGTTTCTGGGAGCTCCTGGTGGGTTTGAACCACCAACCTTGTGGTTAGCAATCCAGTACTTAACCTACAGTGCCATGCCAGACAGAGGTAGATTGTACATGAGTGGTGTGTATGATTTAAAACTCTTTGAGGCCAATTATTATATATATATATGATACACATATATATGTATATATGGAGCTCTTGTAGTGTAGTGGTTACGAATAGGGCTGTTAACCTCAAGGTTGGCAGTTCAAAACTACCAGCAGTTCCACAGGAAAAAGATGAGGCTTTCTGCTCCTGTAAAGATTTACAGCCTCAGAAACCCTGTGCAGGGTTACTCTG
>NW_006408606.1:321417-369809 GCF_000296735.1 Chrysochloris asiatica | reverse complement strand
ATATATATATTTATATTTATATTTATATATATATATATATATATTTATATATATATAGTATACAATTATAGGCAGACAGTAGAGAGATGGCATGTTATTATATACATAATGAGACGAACTTAACATCTGCAAGAGCCAAGTTTTATTTGTTTCTTCTTTGCTGCATTTCTTTTCTTTCTTTTTATTATCTATTTGCAGCATCTATGACATCCAGTAGGATCCAAGAAGCATGGATTCTTCTCTGGTCTTCCATTTTCAAATGTATATGAAGTGATTGAAGATACCAAAGCTTGGATGTGTTACATCTTAGTCATCAAACTGACATCTTTGCTGCTGAACAGTTTAACAAGGACTTTTGTGCATATTTGCCTATGCAATGCATCTTTTCATTTCTTTACTGCTGCTTCCATGAGTGTTGATCGCAGATACAAGAAAACTGATTCTTTGACAATTTCAATAATTTCTCCATTTATCATATTATTATTTATAGGTCTAGTAGTGAGGATTTTCATTTTCCTTACATAGATGTGTGGTCCATACTGAAGGTTGTGGTCTCTATTTTTATCAGTAAGTATTTTAAATCCTCTTTGCTCCTAGCAAGCAATATTGTCTTATTTGCATATTGCAGGTTGTTGATGAGTATCTCTAATCCTTATGCCACGTCTTTCCTCATATAATACAACTTCTTAGATTATTTACTAAACATACAGATTGAATGGTGGTTGTGTGGTGGTTGTGTGCAACCAAGTTGATTCAGACACATAATGCCCTGTAATGGATTTCTGCAACAACAAATCTTTATAGGACCAGAAAGCTTCATCTTTCTCCCACAGAGCAACTAGTAGTTTTGAACTTCTGACTTTGCTGTTAGCAGCCCATTTATAATCCACTATATCAGGGGTCCTACAGATTGAATAAATATGGTGAAAGGACACAACCTTGGTTCATATCTTTCCTGATTTTAAAACATACAGTATACCTTTGTTCTGCATGAACAACTATGTTTTGGCCTACTTATAGGTTTCTCATGAGCACAATCAAGAGTTCTGGAATTCCATTGTCTGTAGTGTTCTCCATAGTTTGGTATGATCCACACAAATACTTTGACACAGACAATAAAGTATCAGTAAATGTCTTGCTGGTAATCTCTGCTTTCAGCAAAGATTCATTTGATGTCAGCAGTGGTATTTTTCATTCCACACCCTCTTCTGAATCCTGCTTGAATATCTAGCAACTCCCTGCTACAATTGTTGATATAGCTTTAGCAAAATGTACTTGCATATGACATTGTTAGATGATTTCCACATTCCCTCTGGTCATCTTCCTTTGAAATGGGTACAAACATAGATCTCTTCCAATCAGTTGGCCAGGTAGCTCTCTTTTACATTTTTTTGCATATGTGAGTGTCCAGTGCTGAAGCAGTTTGTTGAAAGATTTCAATTTGTATTCCATCAATGCTTGTTGTTGTCAGGTGCCATCAAGTCGGAACCGACTCATAGCGACCCCATGCACAGCAGAACGAAACAATGTCCGATTCTGGGCCAACCTCACTACCGCTGCCACACTTGAGTGCATCAATGATGCCACCTGGCTGATCCATCTCGTTGGGGGTCTTCCTCTTTTTCTCTGACCCTCCACCCTACCCAGCATGACATCCTTCTCCAGCGATTGTTTCCTCCGGACAATATGTCCAAAGTAGGAGAGACGAAGTTTAGCCATCCTGGCCTCCAAGGAGCACTCTGGCTGCACTTCCTCCAAAACAGATTTATTGGTTCTTTTGGCAGTCCATGGCACTTTCAGTACTCTCCTCCAACACCACAACTCAAAGGCATCAATTCTTCTACGATCCTCCTTATTCACTGTCCAGCTTTCGCATCCATATGAGGCTATTGAAAACACAATGGCCTGGGTCAGGCGCACCCTAGTCCTCAAGCTGACATCTCTACTCTTCAACACTTTAAAAAGTTCCTGTGCAGCAGATTTGCCCAGTGCAATACGTCGTCTGATCTCTTGACTGCTACTTCCACGAGTGTTGATAGTTGATCCAAGAAGAATGAAGTCCTTGACAACTTCTATCTTTTCTCCATTGATAAGAATGTTGTTTATTGATCCAGTGGTGAGGATTTTTGCTTTCTTGACATTTAGATGTAATCCATATCGAAGGCTGTGCTCTTCACAATGCTTAGAGCCTTATTTTTTTTGTCATCACTTCAATGCAGCTTGGATTTTGTCATTTAATACCATTGGTTCTTGAGTATATGTTAACTACTGAAACAGCTGACCATAAACCAATTCTAAGTGTTATGGTATCTCTGTATTCATTCCATCTTCTTTTGATGATCATTCAACATTTGCCTATAGAATTCTTCAATATTGCAATTGAAGGCTTAAATATTTCCTTCAGTTCTTTCAGCTTAAGAAATCCTGAGTGTGTTCTTCTCTTTTGGTTTTGTGTATTTCAATGTAATATTTTGCCTTGTTTCCCAGAGCTGATCTTGGATATTTTCTGTTAAACTCTAGCGTCCTCATTTTCTCCAGTTGGTTTAACTTCTCTATGCTCAAGAACAAATTGCAAAGTTTCGTCTACCATCCACTTTGTCCTTTTATGAGAGATAAGAATCTCTCATACAATGTACAGAATAATACTTGAAGCAGAGTTCATGAAACATGCTCTACTTTGTGAGACACAAAATAAAATTCTAAATGTATCCAGTTGTTGTTATTGTTGATAAATGCTGTCAAGGCAATATGACTCACAGTGACTTTATGTACAACTGAATGAAACACTGCCTGTTCCTGTGCCAATCTCACAATCATTGCTATGCTTGAGCCAACTGCTGCCGCCACAGCACCATTCCATCTTTTGGGGGGTCTTGCTCTTTTTCTTAGACCCTCCACTTTACCAAGCATGATGTCCTTCTGCAAGGACTAATCTCTCCTGATAATAAGTTGGAAATATGAAAGATGTAGTCTGACCATCCTGGCTTCTAAGAAGACTTCTGGCTTTTTTTTTGTTTGTTCTTTTGACAGGCATACTTTTAATATTCTCATCCACACCATAACTCAAATGCATAAATTCTTCTATGTTCTTCTTTATTCACTGTCTAATTTTTACATGCACATGATATTATTGAAAATACCTTGGCTTGGTTCATGAGACTTTAGTCCTCAGACTGACTGATTTGACCTTGAACATTCATAGAGTTCTTGTGCAGCAGATTTATCCAATGCAATATGCCATTTGCTTTCTTGACTACTGCTTCCTTGAGTGTTGATCGGTAAAGCAAAATGAAGTCTTTGACAACTTCAATATTTTCTCCATTTATCTTAATGTTATTTACTGGTTCAGTTGTGAGGATTTTTGTTTTATTTATATTGAGGTGTAACACATACTGAGGACTGTGATCTTTGATCTTCATCAGTAAATGTTTCAAATTATCTATGTTTCCAACAAGACTGATTGTATCATCTGCATATACAGGTTGTTAATGAGTCTATTTTTAACCCTGATGCTATATTCTTCTTCATATAATCCAGTTTCTCAGATTATTTACTCAATATACAGGTTGAAAAAAGTATGGTGAATGAATACAACCCTTGCACACACATTTTGTCATTTTGAACCATTTGGTGTTCCATTGCTCTGTTTGAACAACTGTCTCTTGGCATAAGTACAGGTTCCTCATGAACACCATGAAGTATTCTGAATACTAATTCTCCACAACGTTGTCCATACTTTATCATGGGGCACACAGTCAAAAGCTTTTTTTAAGTCAATAAAGCATAGGTAAACCTTTTTCTGTTATTCTCTGCTTTCAGCCAAGATCCATCTGATGTCAGCAATGATACACCCCCTCCCATTTTCTCATGTGAATTGGCTTAAATATCTGGAAATTCTCTTTCAGTGTACTGTTGCTGACATTTTAACATCATTCTTAGCAAATTTTTATTTACATGTGATAATAATGGTACTATCCCAAGACCTGCATTTTAAGCATAATCTCCTTTTTGGAATGGGCACACATATGGATCTCTTCAAGTCAGTTGGCCAGGAAGTTGTCTTCCAAATTTCTTTGCATAGGTGAGTGGGTGTCTCCAGTGCTCCATCACATTGTTGAAAGTTATCAATTTGTATAGTCCATCAATCCCCTGAGACTTGTTTTTTGCCAGTGCCTTCAGTGCACCTTGGATTTCTTCCTTCATTATCATTCTCACTTGATCATATGCTACCTCTGAAATTGTTAAACATTGACCATCTTCTTTGGATGTGTTCTGCAGCATTTAGTATTTTGCTCGTAGAATACTTCAATATTACAAACAGAGGATTGACATTTTTTGTCAGTTTCCTTTGCTTGAGAAATGCTTAGTGTGTTCTTCCTTTTTGGTTTTTTAATTCCAGGTATAGGCACATTTCATTATAATATTTGACTTTGTCTTCTCAGTAGCCTGTTGAATTTTTCTATCCAACTCTTTTATATTCTCATTTGTTTCATTTGCTTTAGCATCTCTATACTATAGATCATGGTTCTGAGTCTTTTCTGATGACCATTTTGGTACTTTCCTTCTTTCTTCTCTTATTAATGACCTTTTGCTTTCTTCTTGCATATTTTTGTTGTCATCCCAGAACTCTTCTGGTCTTCAGTCATTATTGTCTAATGCATCAAATCTGTTCTTGAGAAGATCTCTAATGTAGTGTAAGATATGTTAAATGTCATATTTTGGTTCTTGTGGACTTGTTACAATTTTCTTTAACCTCAGCCTGAACTTGCATATGATTAATTGATAGTAGTCTGTTCTACAGTCTGCCCTTGGCCTTATTTTGGTTGATGATAAGAATCTTTTTCACCATCTCTTTCCACAAATGTAGTCATTTTGATTTCTGTTTATTCCATCTGGTGAGGTCCATGTGTATAGTTGTCTTTATGTTGTTTTAAATAAGGTATTTGCAATGAAGACGTCTAGAAAAATTCCTTTATGCAATACATTCAGCATCATTTCTATCATCAAGGTTGTATTTTCCAATTACTGATTCTTCCTTTGTTTCAAATCTTTACATTCCAATCACCAATAGTTAATAATACATCTTGATTGCATGTTTTTTTTCAATTTCAGACTGAACACATAGGTAGAATTCTTCAATTTCATCATCACTGGCTTCAGTGCTTGGTGCATATGTTTGAATAATTAACTGGTCTTCCTTGTAGGCATATGGATATTATCCTATCACAGACAGCATTGTACTTCAAGGTAGACCTTGAATTGTTCTTTTTGATGATAGAGATGATGCCACTCTTTGATTTGTTATTCCCTGCATAGTACTCCATGTGATTTTGAGATTAAAATGCCAATACTAGTCCATTTCCATTTACTAAAGCCTAAAGTCACTGTACCAAAAGAAAATGGTTAATTTTCAACTGTTTCAAGAGGTAGCATATGATCAAGAGCCAATGATACTGAAGAAGGAAGTCCAAGGTGCATTGACGGAATTAGCAAAGAACAAGGCACCAGGAATTGATGGAATGAAAATTGAAATCTTTCAAGAAAGTGAGGTGGCAAGGGAGACACTCACTCATCCATGTCAAGAAATTTGGAAGACAACTACCTGGCCGACTGATTGGAAGAGATCCATATTTGTGCCCATTCCAAAGAGAGATGACCCAACAGAAGGCGGAAATCATGGAACAATCTCTTTGATATTCCATGTGAGTAAACTTTTGCTACAGGTAATACAGAAATGGTTACAATCATACATTGATAGAGAACTTCCAGAGGTTCAAGCTGGATTCAGAAGAGGACATGGAGCAAGGGATATCAATGCTGATGTCTGATGGATCTTGACTGAAAGCAGAAACTATCAGAAAGAGGTTTACCTGTGCTTTATTGACTATGCAAAGGCTTTCGATTGTGTGGATCATGACAAGCTATGTGAAGTATGAGTATTCTGGAACACTTAATTGTGCTCATGAGGAATCTGTACATGGACCAAGAGGCAGTTGTTCTAACAGAACATGGGAACACTGAATGTTTTAAAATTAAGAAAAGTGTATGACAAGGTTGTATTCGTTCACCATACTTATTCAACCTGTATGCTGAGCAAATAATCTGAGAAGCTGGGTTCCATGAAGAAAAACGTGTCATCAGGATTGAAGGAAGACTTATTAATAACCTGCAATATGCAGATGATACAACTTTGCTCACTGAAAGTGAAGAGGACTTAAAATATTTACTGATGAAGATCAAAGAGCACAGCCTCTGGTGTGAATTACATCCCAATATCAAGAAAACAAAAATCCTCACCACTGGACCAATAAGCAACATTCTTATCAATGGAGAAAAGATTGAAGTTGTCAAGGACTTCATTCCTCTTGGATCAACTATCAACATTCATGGAAGCAGCAGTCAAGAAATCAAACAACGTATTGCATTAGGGAAATCTGCTGCACAAGACCTTTTTAAAGTATTGAAGAGCAAAGATGTCAGCTTGAAGACTAAGGTGCGCCTGACCCAAGCCATGGTATTTTCAATAAACTCACATGCATGCGAAAGCTGGACAATGAATAAGGAAGATAGTAGAAGAATTGATGTTTCTGAGTTATGGTGTTGGAGGAGAATACTGAAAGTGCCATAGGCTTACAAAAGAACCAACAGATCTGTGTTGAAAGAAGTGCTGCCAGAGTGCTCCTTAGAGGCCAAACTAGCCAAACTTCGTCTCTCATATTTCAGACATATTGTCAGGAGGGACCAGTCGCTGGAGAAGGATATCATGTTTGGTAAGGTGGAGGTCAGAGAAAAAGAGGAAGACCCCCAGCAAAATGGATTTGCAAAGTGGCAGTATCAATGGGCTCAAGCGTTCCAACGATAGTGAGGTTGGCCCAGGATTGGCAGTGCTTTGTTTTGCTGTGCATAAGGTCGCTATGAGTTGTTACCAACTCAGTGTCACCTAACAACAATAACAACAATGTACTGATTATTAATCTGTATTTGCAATGGTTTCGCCATAGTTTGAGTTGTGCTCCATTAACAAATGAAGGTCCCCAATACTGTTCCATTTCAGTTATTATGGTCAAGTCTACTATGAGTAGGCAGTCTTCCCCTAGTCCTATTTTAAGTGCTTTCTAACCTGAGAGACTCATTATCTGTCAATATTATGGTGCTCTTCATCATGTTTAAATATTCAATATTCTGTTGTTATCTGACAAAATCCCATTGCTACTTACAAGATTTGCATTCATTCACTAAATATTTGGAAATAGTTTTCACTCTTTATTCCTAGCCTATCTTAGTCTGGAAACTCATCTGAAATCTGTCCTGCATTGGTGACCCTGATGGTGTTTAAAATGCCAGTGGCATATATTTTAGAATAACAGCAAGACACAGGCCACTACAATACAGCAAACTTACTGACTAGTGGAGGGTCAGAGAAAAAGAGGAAGACCCTCAATGAGATATATTGGCACAGTGTTGGCAGCGATGGGATCAGGTATAGCAATGATTGTGAGGTTGGCCCAGGATCTGGCAGTGTTTCTTTCTGTTGTGCATATGGTCACTATGAGTTGGTAACAACTCCATGACACCTAAAAACAACATTCCTATCTGACGGATGACCTGCAGCTGTTCACTTGTACAAGAAGTCCTCATAACTGAGAGGATTTCTAAATAGTAGCTAACAACAACAGCAATAAAAACAACATATCTACCTGAAGTAATTTAGTTATATTAATGTCCATATAACTTAAGAATGTAAGCGTCAAGAAGAAGTGTGAATTTTGCTATCTTGTTCATTCTATATTTCCAGTGTATAAACATGTAAGTGCTCATTATTTGCTTTTCCAAACCATGGGTAAATTAGTGGGGAAATGTAGGCAGGTAAAATATTAAACACAATGCATTTGCTCCCTATAGCATATTAAATCTTTAGCAATTAAAGTATTAACTTGCATGTTTCAAAAACATTTAAGGTTGCAACCGTAACAAAAATTTTGATGACATAATTGAAAAATAGTTATGTTTCTTATTGGTAAATGGGAAATAATTTAATAATAATATTCTATAATGATTAATAATATCATTTTCTTGTACTACCTAAAAATATGTCTTTGGCATTAAATGAAAGCATCATATATTTAGAAAATTCATATTTACATTATAATAAGTATTTATTATGCCACATCATCTCTCATCTTCATAACTATAATTTCCATAATTACTCTGTAGACAAACCACTCTTAATGTGAAAATAAAGTGTAACTATGTACTTTTGTTTCTTAAAATATAATACTGATTGAAAAACCTTAAGGAAACAATTATAAAAAATTCTTAGTATTATATTTTAAAATATCTAGAATAGATCAACAATATAATACTACTATTCTCATCTCATTGGAACAAAGGAAATATGAATCACAGAAAAATAGCTGTGTATGCTTTGAACTGGAAATTTAAGTAGAAAAATCTCTCCTACAGAAAAATGCTGTTTGTATTGGAGAAAAGCTACTGCATTCTTTTATGCAAAGCATATTCCATAATGTGGATAGAAATCAATTGTATTAGGTTCCTTTCAACTCATAAAAAGTAATTTCACTTACCAAGGCTGGGAAGAGATTTCCATTACAACAAGTCAAAATCTTCTTTGTCCTTAAACTTTGGTAAGCATCTGCCCTGAATTTAATGCCCAGTGCATAGATTTTTTATGTTTAATTTTACATGTTTCATAATTAGCAAAGGAAAGTCCTGATGTGGTTAAAACACTAAACAGCTAACCTAAAGAAAGCTCTTTAAATGGAACCTATCAGCCACCTCTGAGGGTGAAAAATTTATCAGTCTGGTTCCTTATGGAAGACTTTTGTGTCAGCGTTTTTGTTTTTTTTTATGGTGAGAAAAATATTTACATTTAAACTCAAGAAAATGTCAATGCATATACTCAAATTTGATTATTTTATCAAAGAAACCATTTACTTTTTTCATAGGAGGAAACCAGTATTGTGGTAAATGTATCTTTTATACAAATAGTAATGTTTTAACTTGGTAAATATTGCAGCTGGTGTTTTGGAAAGCAGTAACCCAGATATATACCATGTCAAATCTTACTAACTTAATTTTAATGACTACTCATAATTATGAAAAAGTTCATTTTCAGAACTCTGTAATTTCTTGGTCCTATCCTTGATCATATCTACAGCTTTGTATCTGACTGACCATGTCCTTATTATTTATACTCTAGCAGTATCACATTACTTGTAATTATCTTCCTACACTTAGTTTTTATTCTTATATTCATCTTGTTCATGTTGTTCCCACTAGCTGAAGATCAAGTCACTCTCTTTTTTCCTCCCTCCTTTATTTGAATAACGTTTTTGTCACTTTTTCACTTGTATTTTAGTGTTCACCTGATCTAGAAAATACTTATTGACAGACACAGGTAGGTTAGTTGATCTTCTTTGGGGTTCCCTTAATGAATATTTCCATATCTCTGTCATAGAAGCTAGTGGCATTGTAAGATGAGCACTAGGCTTCTAAGTGCAAGGTTAGTGATTAAACCCAAGAGCAACTCCTTGGAAACTCTATACAGGTCACTGAGTAAGAACCAATGTGATTAAACTTAAAAACAACAGCATCATAGAAGCTATGATAAACTTCTGAATGTGTAGCCACTGAAAATCTTATAAATAGCATCAGAACATTTAGTTAGATATAGTGCTGGAAGATGATTCCCTCAGGTTGGAAAGCACTTAAAATATGAATGGGGAACAACTGCCTCCTCAAAGTACAGTGGACCATAATGACTTGAATGGAATAAAGCTCTTGTAGTTTTCATTTGCTGATGGGGCACAACTCAAAATGAGGAGAAACAAGTGCAAATATCCATTACTAATCAGAATATTAAAAGTGTGAAATATGAACTTAGAAAAATTAGAAGTTGTCAAAAATGAAATAGAACATAGAAGAATTGATATCCTAGGTATTGGTAAGTTTAAATGCAATGAATCCAACAATCATATGGTTTACTATACTAGGAATCACAAATTCAAGAGAGATGGTGTCATATTCATTGTCAGAAAGAGCATTTCAAGATCTATATTGAAATACAGGGTAATAGCCACACACTTATAATGAAGACCAGTTAAATCCACTATTATTCAAATGTATACACAAACCACTAAAGCTAGGGATAATGAAAATGAAGAATCCCACCAATGTATTCAGTCTGGAATTGATCAAACATCCAATAAAGAGGTATTGGGATATGAAGATATGGGGAGTGGGGAAGGAAGCATCAGTAATTGGAAAATATGGCCTAGGTGATATAAATGATGCTGAAGATTGCATGATAGAATTTTGCAAGACTAGTGACTTATTCATTGCAAATACCTTTTTAAACAGCAAAAAAGGTGGAGATCTTATGATAGAATTCAGCAAAATCAGTGATTTGTTCATTTCAAATACCTTCTTTAGACAGCAGATGGAATACACAGAAATCAAATTGACTACATATGTGGAAAGAGGAGGTGGAAAAGCTCCATATCATTAAGCAAAACAAGGCCAGGGACAAATTGTGGAACAGACCATCAATTACTCATATGCAAATTCAGACTGAAGCTGAAGACAATGAAAGCAAGTCAGGATTCAGTGATGCAGTAAGCATGAAAAGAATACACAGTACCAAAAGAAAATGGTCAATGTTCAACCATTTCAAGAGGTAGTAAATGATCAAGAGCTGGTAGTAGTGAAGGAAGAAGTTCAAGCTGCACCGAAGGCATTAATGAAAACCACAGCTCCAAAAACTGTTGTGCATATGGTTGATAGTTGTTAGAACTGTCTTAATGGTACCAAACAACAACAATAACATAGAAGCAAATATTTCATCTTACTTACATTGGATATGTTATTAGAAGGAATTAGTACCTGGAGAAGAACATCATGCTTGGTAGACAGACAGTCAGCAAAAAAGAGGAAGGCCGTTGTCAAGATGGATTCACATAATTGGTAAGAAAATGGGCTCAAACCTAGTAGCAATTGTGAAGATGACACAGGACAGGGCAATGGTTCATTCCATTGTACACAGTGTTGATATGAGTCAGAACTGAATCACCAACACCTAACTGTATCATCATTGTTTTCATAAAAATAGATTTTGTGATAGCTAAACCTTTATATCTACTTTGGTGGGCTAGGACTCTCCATGGTTTGGCAGTTAAGATTTGGTAATCTCCATGACAAGCTATGCTATAAGCAGCCAATCAATTTATAGGATGTTTCCCATGGGGTGTGGACTGTTTTCAATATATGTATTTTGGAAAGCCTTTTGTTAGGTCTAGATCCTGCATCTGGCTCCTCATCTGAACCATCTGCCTGCTGATCCTATGAGTCATTTATAACTTGCCATCTTACCAGCTGACCTTGGTTTTTCTCATCTCTTCAGCCAGAAGCCTAAATCTGACCTATGAATCTTAAGTTCAAACTCTGTAGCTATGTGAGTCAGGAAAATCTTCAGCCTGCCATCTGACTCATAGACTTGGAAACTGTCCACCACTACAACTGTGTGGTACTTTCTTCATCGTAACTTACTGCCAGAAAGTGAATTCCAACAAATTCTGACCATATATTGGATTTCTGAGACTGAAAATCATTATGAGAGCAAACAGTTCTTCTTTCTTCCAAGAACTGCTGAGCTTATGGTCAGCACTCCAGTGGTAAATTTGAACTACTGACCTTGTGATTAGCTGTCCAGTGTGATCAGGAAAACAAATAGATAGATAGATAGATAGATAGATAGATAGATAGATAGATAGATAGATAGAGATACATACATATACCAGGGATATAGATATATATCACTTACAGTGGTAAATACACACACACACATATATATGTATTGCATTGACTAAGTGTATATATTCACTGCTGTCAGTTAGTTTGTCATACTGTGGTGGCATGGTATCACTGTGATATTGAATGCTATATGTCACCTGTATTTTAAGTACCGCAGTGTCATCCATGGATGACAGGTTTCTGCAGAGCTTCCAAACTAAGACAGACAAGAAAGAAAAAAAGGTAGACCCCTTCTGAATGGCTGGCAACAAAAAACTATATAAATAGCAGCAGATATAGTACCAGAAGATAAGGCCCTCAGGTTGGGAAAGTGCTAAAAATAAGATTAGCAAAAATAAGCCTTCTCAAAGTAAAGTTGGTCTTAATTACATGAACAGAGAAAAGCACTGAAGCCCTTCATGTTCTGATGTGGCACAACTCAAAATGAGAAGAAACAACTGCAAATATCCATTAATAATCAAAACATGAAATGTACAAAGTATGAATCTTAGAAAATTTAAAGTCACCAAAAATTAAATGCAACCATGAAGATCTATATCCTTGGCATAAGTGAGATAAAATACACAAGTATTGGCCCATTCTTAATTGAACAGCCATATAGTTTACTATGCCTGGAATGGCAAATTGAAGGGGAATGGCATTACATTGATCATCAAAGAGAGCATTTGAAGATCTATCTTACAGCATGAAGTTGTCTGTGATAGGCTAATAGGCAAATACTTCTAAAAGGAAGATAAGTTGATAGCACTATTATTCAAATTTACACATCAACCACGAAAGTCAGTGATAATGAAGTTGAAGAAATCTACCAACTTCTTCAGTCTCAAATTGATCATACATGCAATCAAGATGCATTTATAATTACGGGTGATGGGACTGTGAACATTGGAAACCAAGAGGAAGCATCAGTAGTTGGAAAATAAGGATTTGGTAATAGAAATAATGCTGGAGTTCACATGACAAAATTTTGCAACTACCTTTCTTAAACAACTTAAAAGGTGGACCTCACCAAATGGAGTGTACAGGAATCAAATTGACTATATCTGTGGAAAGAGAAAACGGAGAAACTCAATACCATCAGCCAAAACAAAGCCAGGGGTCAACTGTTGAACTTATCATCAGTTCCATTCATTGTTCATGCTGAAGCTGTTGAAAATTAAAACAACTCCACAAAAAACAAAATATGACCTGAAATATTTCCCACTGGAATGTAGATGCAATCTCAAGAATAGATTAGATGCAATGGACACTCATAGCTGAAAAAACAGAAATTGTGGGGTGACTTCAAGAACATTCCACCACTCATATTTTCCGGCACTATATCTGACAGTGTTTCTCTGCTATTCATAAGGTTTCCAGTGACTAAAAAGTAGTTCGTCACTCCTTCTTCCTAGTCAGTCTTCATCTGGAAGCTCATCTGAAACCTGTGCACCATGGGTGACCCTCCTGGTATTTAAAATACTTGTGGCATAGCTTCCAGAATTACAGCAACTCACAAGCTACCACAGTATGACAAACTGATAGATGAGTGGTGGGAAAAAGTATGAATCAAGGGTAATTGGAAATTGTCAAAAATGAAATGGAATGCATAAACATCATTATCTTAGGCATTAGTGAGCGGAAATGGACTGGTATTGGCCATTTTGAATTTGACAACCATATGGTTTACTATGTCGGAAATGACAAATTGAAGAGGAACAGTTTTGCATTCATCGTCAAAAAGAATATATCAAGATTAGTCATGAGGTACAATGTTGTCTGTGATAGGATAATATTAATATGCTTACAGGGAAGCCCAGTTAATACCATTATGACTCAAATTTATGCACCAACCACTAAAGCCAGTGAGGAAGAAATAGAAGAATTCTACCAATTTCTTCAATCTGAAATTGATTACACATGCAATAAAGATGTATTGATCAAAACTGGTAAATGGAATGCAAGGGTTGTAAACAAAGAGGAAGGATCAGTAGTTGGAAAATATGGCCTTAGTGATGGAAATGTTGTGGGAGATCGTATGATAGAATTCTGCAAAACCAATAATTTGTTAATTTCAAATACCTTCTTTAGACAGCATAAGAGATGATTATACACATGGACCTCACCAGATAGAATGCACAGAAATCAAATTGACTACATCAATGGAAAGTTACAGTGGAAAAGCTCCATATCATCAGCCAAAATAAGGTCATAGGCAGATTGTGGAACAGACCATCAATTGCTCATATGCAAATTCAGACTGAAGTTAAAGACAATGAAAACAAGCCCATGAGAGCCAAAATATGACCTTGAATATATCCCACCTGAATTTAGAGATCATCTGAAGAAAAGAATTGCTACATTAAACAGTAAAGACAGAAAACCAGAAGAGTTTTGGGGTGACATCAAGAACATCATACAAGAAGAAAGCAAAAGATTAATTAAGAACACAAGAAAGAAGGGAAAGACCAAAATGGATGCCAGAAGATACACTGAAACTTCTTCTCCATCACAGAATGCTAAATCAAATGGAAGAAATGAGGAGGCTCACGAGCTGAACAGAAAATTTCAAAGGACAACTTGAGAACACAAAGTCAAATACTACAACAAAATGTACAAATATATGGAATAAGAAAACCAAAAGAGAAGAACACGCTCAGCATTTCTCAAGCTGAGGAAACTGAAATAAAATTCAAGGCTCTACTTTCTTTATTGAAGGAGTCTCTGGGCAAACTATTGAATGATGCAGAAAGCATCAAAAGAAGATGGAAGGAATACGCTGCACCACTATACCAAATGAAAATGGTTGATGTTCAAACATTTCAAGAGGTAGCATATGTTCAATAACCAATGATAATAAATTAAGAAGTCTAAAGTGCATTGAAGGAATTGGCAAAGAACAAGGAACTGGGAACTGATGGAATAAAAATTGAAATCTTTCAAGGAAGTGAAGCGGCACTCGAGGCACTCATGCATCTATACCAAGAAATCTGGAAGACAACTATCTGGCCAACTGATTGGAAGAGATCCATATTTGTGCCCATTCCTAAGTGAGATGACTCAATGGAATGAGGAAATCATTGGACAATATCTTTCATATCCCATGCAAGTAAAGCTTTACTAAGGGTAATACAGAAACACCTACAAGCATTTGACAGAGAACTTCCAAAGTTTCAAACCGAATTCAGAAGAGGACATGGAATGAGGGATATCATTACTGAAGTACGATGGATCTTGGCTGAAACAGAGACAGTCAGAAAGATGTTTAGCTGTGCTTTATTGACTATGCAAAGGCTTTCAATTGTGTCGATCATGACAAGCTATGGACAACATTGCAAAGTATGAATATTCTGGAACACTTAATTATGCCCATGAGGAATCTGTACATGGACGAAGAGGCAATTGTTCAAACAGAACATAGGAACACTGAATGGTTTAAAATTAAGAAAGGTGTGTGACAGGGTTGTATTCTTTCACCATATTTATTCAAAGTGCATGCTGAGCAAATAATCTGAGAAGCTGGGTTATATGAAGAAAAATGTGGCATAAGGATTGGAGGAAGACTCATTAACAGCCAGTGATATACATATGATACAACCTTGCTTGCTGAAAATGAAAAGGACTTAAAATACTGATGACGATCAAAGACCACAGCCTTTGTTATGGATTGCATCTCAATGTAAAGAAAACAAAAATCCTCACCACTGGACCAATAAGCAACATTCTTATCAATGGAGAAAAGATTGAAGTTGTCAAGGACTTCATTCTTCTTGGATCAACCATCAACACTCATGGAAGCAGCAGTCAAGAAATCAGACGATATATTGCATTAGGCAAATATGATGCACAAGATTTTTTAAAGTGTTGAATAGCAAAGATGTTAGCCTGAGGGCTATGGTGCACCTGACCCAAGTCTTGGTATTTTCAATAACATCATATTCATTGGAAAGCTGGACAGTGAATAAAGGAGACCATAGTAAAATTGTTGCATTTGAGTTATGTTGTTGGAGGAGAATATTGAAAGTGCCATGGGCTGCCAAAAGAACAAACAGATCTGTGTTGGAAGAAGTGCAGCCAAAGTGCTCCAGGATTGCAAAACTTTGTCTCCCACACCGGACATTTTATCAGGAGGGACCCGTTGCTGGAGAAAGATATCATGTTTGGTAAGTTGGAGGGTCAGAGAAAAAGAGGAAGACTCCCAGCGAGATGGACTGGCAAAGTGGCAGCATCAGTGGGCTCAAGCATGGCAAGAATTTTGAGTTTGGTCCAGGAGTGGGCAGTGATTTGTTCTGTTGTGCATAGGGTAGCTATGAGTTGGTACTGACTCGATGGCACCTGACAATAACAACAACATCAAGAACACCACACATGAAGAAATCAGAAGGCCCTTAAAATATAAAAAATAAGAAGAGACCAAAATGAATGTTAGAAGAGAATCTGAAACTTGCTTCTAGCATAGAGAAACAAAAGAAATTAGGATGCAAAAGAGGTGACAGAAAATTTCAAAGGGTAACTCTAGAAGAAAAGGTCAAGTATTATAATGAAATGCGCAAATACCTGGAGATAGAAATCCAAAAGAGAAGAACACACTCAACATTTTCAAGCTCAAAGAATTGAAGGAAAAAAAAAATGAAGCCTCAGTTTTCAATATTGAAGGATTCTATGGACAAAAACTGAATGATTCAGAAAACATCAAAAGAAGATGGAAGGAATATACCAAGTCACTTTACCTATAATAAATGTCTGTTCTCAATGGTCTGTGTTCAACCATTTCAAGAGGGAGTATATGATCAAGAACTATTGATATTTAAAAAGTCAAAACAGTACTACTGAAGGCATTAGCAAAAAAAATCTCCAGGAATTGATGGAATACAAAATGAAACTGTTTAACAAATTGATGCAACACTGGAGGTGTTCACTTGTCTGTACTAAGAAACTTTGAAGAGAGCTACCTGACCAGCTGATAGGAAGATATTCATATTTATACCTATTCCAAAGGAAGGAGACCCAATAGATTGTGAATATCATAGAACAATATAATTAATATCACATGTAAATAAGAAATTGTTGAAGATAATTAAATATGTGCAGTAATAAAGCCACAGGGAACTACTAGAAATTCAAGCTGGATTCAGAAGAGGACATGGTACATGGAATATCATTGTTGGCATCAGATGAATCTTGGCTAAAAAAACAGACTACCAGAATTATGTTTACTTTTCCTTTTTGACTATGCAAGGACATTTGACTGTGTATCATAACAAATTATGGAAAACATTGGGAAGAATGGATATTTCAGAACTGTTCATTATGCTTAAGAGGAACCTATACATGGACCAGGAGGCAATTGTTTCAACAAAACGAGGAGATACTTGATGGGTTTAAAATAACCAACTTTGTGTGTCACATATTTATTCAATCTCTATGCTCATCATATAATCTGTGAAACTGGATTATATTAAGAATAACGTAGCATCAGTATTGGAAGAATGTTCATTAACAACCTCCAATATACAGGTGATACATCCCTGCTCACTGAAAACAAAGAGAACTTAGTTACTTATAAAAATAAAAATCTACAGCCTTCAATGTGGATTGCACTTTAATGTAAAATATATGTATACATCCTCATAACTGGACCAATAAATAATAGTATGATAAATACAGAAAATATTGAAGCTTTCAAATACTTCATTTCACTTGTATCTATAATCAATACTCATGGAAGCAGCAGTCAAGAAATCAAACAAAGTATTGCACTTATCTACTTTGCTACAACTTTGCTCCCTGAAAAGTTAAAGACCAAAGGTGTCAGTTTGGGGCTCAAGTGTAGCTGACCCAAGCCAAAGTATTTTCAAGCATCTCATAAGTATGTGAAAATTAGGCAATTAATAATGAAGACCTGAGAATAACTGATGTATTTTAATTATGATGTTGGCAAAGAAAATTAAAACTACCATGGACTTCCAGAAGAACAAACAATTCTGTCTTGGAAGAAATACAGCCATAATTCTCTTTAGACACAATGATAGTGAGAATTTGTCTCTTGTTCTTTGAACATAATTGTCAGTAGTGATCAGGCCCTGGAGATCATGCTGGATAAAATGGCAGGTCAACAAAATAGAGAAAGTCCTTCAACAAGATAGATTTACACAGTAGCAACAGTAAGAGGCTCACACAAAAAAATGTGATGATGACACTGAACCGGGAAGTATTTCATTCTGTTCTGCATAAGGTATCTATTAGTTGAAACTGATTCAAGGACACCTAACAACAACACTGGTTTTGTTCCTTTAGAGAACCTAGCCAAAGGCATTTAGTACAGAGAGTGGATATAGTGAAATTAAATGCTAAATTTCTAAATTAGTTTTCAAGTCTCACTAGTTTTCAGGGCACTAATAACTCTGTTTCTGTTAATGATAAGGGTGTGTTAATCCATGGAGTGAGTTGACAATATTTACATGCAAAATACCACCACCAGTAGATCAAGTATCAGTGAGAAAAGAGGTTGTTGGTAATCATCTGTTTGATACTTTTCCACAATTTGGTCAGTGTTAGAAATATAGGGAAGTTGGTTGGTTGCTCCTACTTACAATAGACCAAGTGATAAAGAAAAGAGATGAGTTCAGTGTTTCAGAGTCACAGTTAAATCACCATATAAAAAACCTCAAAGTTGCTACTTGTACTATGAAAGGAAGACATTTATTTTTTAAAGTGTTTTGTGAACCTTATCTCCTGTATTCTTTTTTTTTTTTTTTTAAGGTTTTTATTGTAGATTGAGTGAAAGTTTAGTTCACAGGGCAGATCAACAGTTTTACATTCAACAAATCATACACCTTGTTTCATTAAAATGATTGTAATCCCTTCCATGTACCATCAGTTAACAGTATTTCTCTCTATCCACTTCAGCTTTAAAAAAAAAAAAAAAAAAAAACCACTCAGGCATATATAATAATTGACACCTACAAAGGGCACATTCTGCAAGTCTGCCTCCTGGCCACCAGCTCTTAGTCCCTCTCTTCCCACGATTCTAGAGTCCTCAGCCACTCATACCATGACTCCATCTCTGCCTCCATCTCTGATGTCACTGCTTCTCTGGATAAGGTCCTGCATTCTGCTTGTTCTTTTCTCTCTTGATGGTCCTAGGGTCTTCTGTTTCTGTACTGTAACATTAACTACTCCTCCGTTTTTGTTACAAAACTTCTACCTTTACAATTGTGACAGTCGTAATTAGTCATGATAAGAATTACTCACTATTGAATCATACAAATCTTATCCCCATCTGTTCACCATACCCATCTACTTGGATATGAAAACTATTCAGTAAGGACTCTTTATTTCCTCCCATACTCTTAAACAAAATTAAACTCCCTCTTGAAAACTTGTAAGCCAGTCACTTTGTGCCTTTATCGCTCCCTCATTTTAGGTAACCAATGTCTTAAATTGCCCGTCCCTATTTACCCTGTGTGCAGAGGGGATAGCATTGGTATTTGATGTGAGGACGCCTTCCCCTTCTATTGATATTGAGAGTTGCTACCTCCATGAGTATAGGTCAGGTTTATCAAATTGCAGCAATTTATCCTTGTTTCCTTTATCAAAAAAAATTTTTTTTTTGTAATCTTCCTCTAGTTAAGTTCTGATTATCAAGCCATCGAGACTAGGTCAAATGGGTACTATCTGCAAGTTTGGGTGTCCTTGTGTATCTCAACTCACTTCATATCAGCTGGATGCTTCACTCTCAGCTCTAGCCCTCTGTGGCTATGTCCTTTTCTCCTTTATATTTAAAAAATATATAGATATTAACTCTTTAAAGCTTATGAGGAAATTTGGATAACTTGTGATAATTTGGTTCAACAAATTGTGATATTTATTTTTTATCAAGGCAGCCCAGATAATTATTGGAGGATTGTCTTAATATTGACTTTTTTTTTTAAATGTTTTATTGTGAATTATGTGATAGTTTACATGGGAGAACATTAGCTTTGCAATAATTCGATCGCATATCGTTTCATTGCCATGGTTACAATCCCCTCCACGCATCATCAACTAACCAAAGGGTATGTATACCTAGCACACAGACCCTCTCCATCTCTGGGTCTAAAGTCCATAGCTGCTGCATCTCTCCACATCATTATCTCTGCTTCCATCTCTGGCATCACTGCTTCTCTGGGTAGGGTCCTGCTCTCTGCTTTTCTACCTTGATGGTTCCAGGGACCTTTGCTCCTAGACTGTAAAGTCAACCACTCCCCTCCTTTTGCTACCAAATGGAAAGACATATTTTTTGTAGAGATGACATGGTTGAAAATCAAAACCAGAGTATTACTGTAAGGGCTGAATTACAATGCCAAATGAATTCCCAACTTCAAATGGTGTCTATTTTAAATGAGGACACTGATTGGGAAGTAATAGGATTCTGAAATATGGGATGAGTACATATGGGCAAATAATCTGGAAGCTAGGAACATGAGCCCTTAAATTCTGTTGAATCATTTTTGCTGACAGCACAACCCTTCCCATCTAAAGTGATTACTCCATATTTGTCCACCAGTTGATTATCAGTAAAACTGTTATTCCTTCTGCTCACATTTGAGTAGATTAAACCAATTGTGACTGCCTAGATGGTGCCTGTGATTCTGCTGCCTGAGGCATCAAGTAAGGCAGGTGTTTTACAAGTCACTGTTAAATGTTCCCAGGTAACACCCTCATCAATGATTGCTTCTAGGTTTATAACTAGAATTGTTGTTGTTGCTAAGTGACTTAGAGTTGGTTCTGATGCATAGTGACCCTGACTATGATTTTTGAGACTCTATATAGGGTTTCTGAAGATCATCCGGTGAGCTTGAACCACCGACTTTATGTTCAAACTGAACTTGCAGTCTAGCACATTAACCTGCAGCACCACACCAGGACTCCATAAATAGAGCTAGGTCCCAGAAAGTCCCAAAAGATGAAATACAAATTTTTACCCAGGAAGAGTACATGATACTCCAAAAGAACTGCTTGTTTTTTCTAACATGTATAAGAAGAAACCTTGAGAATATGTGTGGTAAAGATTATTAAGGGTTTGAGCTAATGATACAAGGAATGTAAAGTTGGATCAGTCTGAATTTATTGATATGGGCCAAATAAGAATGGTTACTTCATTCAGTGTTTCAGATTGAGTAGTTAGAAAAGGATCTAATCGTTTATTTGGTTGGCTCACTGAAGCGTGGACTGCAGTCCAGCCTGCAGTACATCAAGTTGAATTACCAGCTCTGTCTTGGTGTATTTCAAAAGAAAGTCTCCATGCGTTTTAGAAAATTGGAGTCTTAGTGTGGCACTGAAGGATAAGCACTGGACTTCAAGGCTAGTTTGAACCACAAGTTGGCAGTCCAACCCACCAGCTGTCCTGGGCACTCTGTACAGGGATGCTGTGAGTCAGAACTGACTCAATGGCATTTAACAATAACAACAAGAGTGGAATTATCAGGATACACTCAGAACCATATATGAAGCACCCAGAGCAAACAATTTTTACCACAGCAATTCAGAACAAGTTTGTCAAAGGAGCCCCTGCTTCCTTGAAGACTTCCGTGATTGCTATTTTGTGTAAATTATTTTTGACAGTGGGAATTGCTTAAGAGGATTTGAAATATTTGTTGATGATGATCAAAGACTATAGTGTTCAGTATGGATTGCACCTCAATGTAATGAAAATGAAAATCCTCACAATTGGATCAATAAATAACATCATGATATAAGGAGAAAAGATTGAAGTTGCACAGACTTCCTTTTGCTTGAATTCATTATCAACACTTATGGAAATAGCAGTCAAGAAATCAAACAACTTATTGCATTAGGCAAATACGCTGCAAAAGACCTTTTAAAGCCTAAAAGAGCACTTGAGGACTCAAGTGTACCTGACCCAAGTCATGGTATTTTCAATAGCTTCATATGCCTTCAAAAGTTGGACAATGAATAAGCAAGACTGTAGAAGAATTAATGCCTCTGAATTGAGTTGCAGAATATTGATAGTGCCATGGACTGAGTTAAGATTTTGTGTCAACTTGATTGGGCCAGGATTCTCAGTGGTTTGGTAGTTTGTCCTATTATTCCCATGATGCTGTTGTTATTGTTAAGTGCTGCTGAGTCAGTTCCAACTATAATGACCCTGTATAGGATTTCCATGGAGTGATTGGTGAATTTGAACTACCGATCTTATAGTTCAACCTGACCTTGCAATCTATTGTTTATCCTACAGCACTACATCAGGACTCCATCTGCCCTTGATAGACCTAATATAATGCTGTGAGCAGCCAATCAATTTAAGGGAAACTTCCTCATGAATGTGGCCTGTTTCCAGGCTGGGTCTTGATCTTGTATCTAGCTCATCCTCCCACATCCGGTTGTTTGAACTTGAGCCAGTGGTCTACCCTATTATGTGCTTATTCTGGCAGCTGTCAGAAGCCTGACTCCTCCTTACCTGACAGACCTGCCTTCTTGCCTGCTGTCTGACTTGCTGGTCTTGGTTCATCAGTCCTGCAACTATGTAAGTCAGAATCCTCCAGTTTGACATGTGACCACTTTTGATGTGTCTGTCTTTACAAACTGTGTGAACCATTCCCTTAATAAACCTCTCTTTAGATACACATATATAGACTTTACTGGTTGTACTTCTTTAGCAAACCTATCCTAAAACAATAGTTAAGACAGACTAGCAGAAGAAAAAAAATATCTATCTTAGAAGAAGTACAGCAAGAATGGCAAAACATTGTCTCTCTTACTTTGGACATTTTGTCAGAAGGGACCAGTCCCTGGAGAAAGACATCATGCTTGGACAAGTGGAGTGTCAGTGAAAGAGAAGACACCCAAAGAGATGGAATGATAAAGTGGCAGCAACAATAGAATGACACACAACGACAATTGTGAGGATGGCTCAGGACAGGACAATGCTTCCTTCTGTTGTGCACAGAGTCAGTATGAGTTGAAACTGACTTGACAGCACCTAACAACAACCTAACAAATATCCAGTGGACAATAAGTGTCCATTATTTTCAGCCAAAATTTTATGACAGGTAGTCCCTCTTCATATTTAGTAATTCCTATCTTCAAGAAGTATAATATAAAACTATTTTCCATTTTTTATTGGGAAAATTAACAATTCATTTATTATCAATTTAAAATTAATTTCCAAAATCTAACTGAAAAATCAGGAGATAATATACATATCATCTGTAAAGTGCTAATAACAATTAAGACAGTTTTGTGAAATGTCCTCTTTCAGCACCAGTAACATCTAAGATGCACATCAGAATGCCTTTTCAAATGTCTACACATTAGTCTGAATGCCTATCATTTAAATTAAGAATGCAAATCTAGTATTCTCTGTACTTAATTTTGTTAAAATATGTATAGTATTTGGCTTTGAAAATAATACACATATTATTGTTAGGTGCTGTTGAGTCTGTACAGATACATGCAAACTTTTGAACTTTAGAAATGCTGCCCAGTCCTGGGTCAACCTCACAATCATTGCTACATTTTCTCATTGGGGTTCTTCCTCTTTTTTCGCTGAACCTCCACTTTACCAAATACGATATCCTTCTATAAGGACTGGTCCGTCCTGATAATATGTTCGAAGGAGAGACTAAGTCTGGTCATCCTAGCTTCAAAGAAGCATTCTGGCTGTACTTCTGATACAGATTTGTTTGTTCTTTTGGCAGTCCATGGTGCCTTTATTAGTCTCCTCCAACACCATAATTCCAATGCATCAATTCTTCTACAGTCTTCTTATTCATTGCCCAACATTTGAATACATGTGAGGTTTGGATCAGAAGCACCTTAGTTCTTAAATTGACATCTTTGCTGCTCCAGCACTTTAAAGGGGTCTTGAGCAGTAGATTTGCTTAATGCAATAAAGTCATGTGATTTCTTAACTGGTGTTTCCATGTTTCAAGATGTTTCCCATGTTTCTTATGACATAACTCAAGATTTAAGTTTTGGCTTCTTTCTTTTTTTGTCTGTGTCTCTCACCTCTCCTTAGCCTGTTCAGGTGGTTTTTTTTCTCGTGAGAAACAGCCCCAGGCTGGCCAGAGTGATTTTTGAAAACCCTATTGTTTTAAGCTGTTCCTGTTGCCTCCACCTTCTTCAATTCTAGGCCAAGTGGCATTTGCTGAGCAGATCTGTGCACATGCACAGTAAAACCCTCTGTGATTGGTGGATGATGGGGAGGTGTGCACTAGCTCTAATACCCCATCTAGTCACCAGAGTGGGGGTGCACAGACATAAAGACACAAGTTAGCAGAGAAAAAAAATGTTCACACCTCTATCTCTGGTGACAGGCCAGACCCTTATGATGGGAATCTTTCTTTTATCCTTCACCCACTCTGTCCTCCTTAAGATGACTGCTTCTGGACCTGCTGGCCACCACAGATCAGAAAATACTGCCTTTCTTGCTTTTGCTACAAATCCCACTATCAGTAAGATGTTGACCTTTCTAAATATTCCTTTATAAGTATTTCAGTGTTCTCAGACTATCCCTTGAACCTGCTTGGTCCAGTATTCTGTATTGTTACTAGCAGACATCTAAATGGCACCTCTCCTTAATCTGCCTTCAAGCCCTGTTTCTTTCCCTCTTCTTTTGATGCCTTCTGTGGCATTAAATGTTTTGCCCACAGAATCCTTCAATATTGCAAGCCAAGTCTTGAATTTTTTCTTCAGTTCCCTTAGTTTAAAAATTGCTGATACTGTTCTTATTTATTGATTTTCTAATTATAGGCCTTTTGCACATATCATAATATTATTTAACTTTGTCTTCTTGACCTGCCCTTTGAAAATTTCTATTCAGCTTTTTTATAACCTCATTTCTTCCATTTGATTTAGCCTCACTATCTTAGAGAGCAAGTTTCATAGTTTCTTCTGACATTCATTTTATTGTTTTCCTTCTTTTTTTGGTTTCTTAATGACCTTTTGCTTTCTCCCTATATGATAATCTTATTGTCATTCCACAACTCTTCTGATTTTTGGTCTTTAATATCTAATGGAGTAGGTTCTTAAACTTTTAATTATTAAATGCATTTTGATACTGCTTTCATTTTAAAAATATTACTTTATTTTTCAAATTAATATAAAGTGATGTTCTAGGAGTAAGCTTCCTTAAAATGTTTTCAATAGTTCTAGATGAGTGGAACCCTGTTATTGCACTGCAGGATAAACACTGGAATGCTTACTGAATGGTCAAGGGTTTAAACACACTCCTTCCTTAGAAACCCTATACAGGATCACTAGAAGTTGGAAACAACTTGACAGCACTTCACATCATCAACATATGAGTGGAATTCTTAGCAATTAATTTACCTATTATGTAAGGACTTTGTTCTTTGTTTATTTTGCTCTGTGTTTTGAGAATACTAATTATACCCATTCAATTTTATTTGCTTCTTTACAGTAACTTCCTTAATTGTGTGGTAAAATGTGGATGTTCTTGCTGTATGCCATGAAGTTGGTTCTGACTCATAGGGACCTGTATAGGGTCTCTAAGGCTGTAAAACTTTATGGGAGCAGAAAGCCTCATCTTTCTCCTGTGGAACCACTGATAGTTTCCAACTGTGATCTTGAAGTTAAGCAACCCAATTTGTAACCACTAAGCTATCAGAGCTCCTTAAAATATGGATAAGGCCTCTAAAATATTACTGGAAACAAATCTATATTTTGGAAAATATATATATATATCTTTTTTCCTGTAGATTTTATACTTTTCAAAATAAAAATATTTTCTGAAAACTGATCCTTTTAAGTGCATATAAACATACATAGGTTGAACATATATTTAAAATATAAGATAAATATATCTTCATTAAAAGATATTCTAAAAGTATACCATTGTTTCATGCATTAGTATAACTAGCTTCATGAACAATTGAGTGAAATATTATAACTAAAGGTGAATGTGAAACCTTATTTTTTCTTTCCTGTCTTGTCCAACTTACAGCACTCTATATTTTCAAAAGTAAAGTTGTTCATTTGAATTGCAAATCTTATCACATATGTACTTTTATTCTTCTTTCTCTGGATGACTGACACTGGTATGTAAAAGTTAACAAACCTTATCCACTTTTAAATACATTTCTGGTATTGAAAGTTAACAGAGCTGAAAGTTGAATGGGCAAAAGCTCAGCTCCTGTATTCATTCTTTTATGTGTGTTCTGAAAGGGCCTTATGGAAGAAACCTGATAGAAATGTCATGGCATTACTGAATAGTCAAAGTCCAAGGTAGAAAAATAAAAGGTTGGTGCTTTCTGCATCTTTTGTAATTTTATACACAGTTGTCGGTGCTTTCCAAATGAGAGCCTGGGGCTATGCATTCCCTTTAATTCATGAGACCCTGAGAAGAAGTGAGTCCATCCTTCAAAGGTCTAGTGAAAAAAGCTGTAAAGAAATGTCATGTTTTAAGAACACAGATCCTTTGTAAGGATGGCACCAAGATGGAGGGAAAAATCTGAATCAAGCAAACATACATCCATGTACATAGGAATATTGGACACCCACATAAGTACTGATCTGAAAAGCTTATCAGTATGACTGCTAAACTAATGCACTACAGTTGAGTTTATTCAGAATCATAGCAACTTCATAGGACAGAGTAGAACTGCCCCTTAGGGCTCCAAGTTTGTAAAGCTTTAAACTGGCAGACTTCCTTATCTCTCTCCTAGGGATCAACTGGCAGGTTCAAACCCTGACCTTTCAGTTAAGAGCCTAATGCTTCACCTAATGTTCCCATAGAACTCCTCAGTATGACTGAAAACCACACACCCAAAAATAAAATAAAACAAAAAAAGAGGGGGGAAAATCCCACAAGCAAACCCACTGCCATAGAGTTGATTCAGACTCATTGCATTCTAACTGGAGCCTCCAAGATTGTATATCTTTACATACTTTTCTCCTAGGAGTAACTGGTGGGTTTGAACCACCGACCATGTGTTTATCAGTCCAGTGCTTATCCAATAGTGCCACCAGTGCAATAAACTTGTTTTGTATGATTTGTTTGCCTTGATTTTACTGGGATGTGGGGCTCATTTTTAAATTGTGTGTGAAGTAGGGTGATAATATGGGTGTCATGGGAGCTTACAGCCACATTACTAACATATGCCACTCAACTAAAATACTGCACTGTCTTCTAATAATATCCTGGAAAAATTACCAATTTGCTTGTCATTTGAGGCAGAAAACTACTATGGAAAAGTAAGACCTTTGAAGTCATGCAGTTTTGAGTTTATAACTTCACTTGCTTGTTTCTAACTTTCTACCATGGGTAGATTGGTTAAACTTTGGACCCCAGGTTCTAACTGTGTTATATGAAAACAGATACAGAGTACTTTGACACCTCTTGGGGGTAAATTGAAATAACTTAGGTAAGGCATTAGTACCTATTAGACTCTCAGTAGGATTTAATTTACCTCCCTACCTTGAAATTAATTTGACTTTAAAGTGGATGTTGCATTCACTTTGAGCTTTTTCCTTTTTTAACAGATAATAACAATTGTAACAGGATAAGCTATTGTTGTTATTTGAAATAATTGAAAAATTGTAAATCAAAAATAAATCTCTTCTTAATTTTGCTAAATCACTAATAACTCTACAGCTCAACTCTTAGGCAGAATAAATAGATGTTGCACCTTATACTTTCTTTAATCGGTGAAGCTTAAGGGACAGAATACACATAGTATATTATTGTGTTACAATCTGATCATATCTTATAATAAAATATCCTTTTTTCTAAGACTGTAGCATTATCGTAAATAATGGGATGAAGAGATATTTCAGATTAAGAAAAATCAGCAATTATAGTTTAAATCTAAATTTAGTTAAGGAAATTATGATGTAGATGTTAACAAATGAGATAAAAACTGTAAATAAGTGACTATATGTTAATATTTTCCTGGAACAGTCCTGGGTTATATTGAATGGACCAAAAATGTTGCTAGTAGGTTATCCTTCACTTTCAATAGAGCATTGTTTATATAATTATTAGATTAGCATGATTTTATTTTATTAGTCAAGTATGAGAAATTTTTAACTCAAAATTTTAACTCAAATTGCAACAGAATATTGATAAACTCAACTAGATTTTTAAAAAGCGATTACATGGGGAAGCCATCATATGTAATGTAAAAAGAAATATATATAATTAGAAAAAGTATCTGGAATACTTATCCTACTTATTAATTATATAAAAAAAGAACTCTTAAAAACTTAGGATAAAAATCAACAAGTAATTTAGAAGTAAACTAAGGAATAATTTATTGAAAAAGAAAAACAAAACATCTATAACTATATTTTAAAAGATGCTAAATTTCAACACTTATTAATAGCAACGCATATGAAAAATTCATCAACATACCAATTTTCACCTGCGAAATTTCAAAATCCAGAAGCCTAATGCCACATGCTACTGCTTAAGCTGTGAGGAAACAAATATGTTTATATACTTCCTGGGAATATTCAAAAACTCACTTCTAGGATTTAAATGAATATGTTGTTAGTTGTCACCCAGTGAGATCCAATTCATGGATACCCAACCATCTTCACAATCATTGATATGCACCAGTCCATTGTTGCAGCTACTGTGTATTTTAAGTGGCTTCCAACTTAGGTGACTGGCCACTATACAAAAATGTTGGCAGTTTAACTTCACTCAGCAGTGCTGCAGAAGAAAGTTCTGGCAATCTACTTTCATAAGATTGGTTGTTGGGGGTTATGTGCCATGGAGTTGGTTCTCATGCATAGTGATCCTGTACAGGGTTTCTGAGGCTGTAAATCTTTATGGGAGCAGAAAGCCTCATCTTTCTCCCATGGAACAGCTGGTAGTTTCAAACTGCTGACTCTGAGGTTAGCAGCCCGATTAGTAACCACTATGCTAATAGCCATTGAAAACCATATGGAGTACAGCTTTACTAAGTCACAAATGGGATCACCAGGAGTCAGAATCAACTTATAAACAACGGATTTGGCTTGGTTCCAAACTAGAGGATCACCTTCCAGCACTAGATCTGATGGCATTCTATCTTGATTCATAAGGTTTTAATTGTCTCATTTTTGAAAATAGATCTGCAGGTCTGCCATAGTCTGGAAGCACTTTTAAAACCTGTCCTCTGTAGTTGACACTATTGGTATTGGAAATGTCAGTGACATTGTTTCCAGTATCATACAAACACACAAGTAATTACAATATGACAAGCTGAAATATAGGAGGTGAAATGGATCATAAAACTAGAGATTTTCCCTAAGAAGAAAAAAAGAGAGAGAGAGACAGAAAACCAGACAACTGTTGCTATAGAGGCTATTTATAATAATGGAGCCCTGATTTGTTAGAGAATCAAACAACTCATTAGGGGTGTCTTGACTGTAATACTTATGGAGTCAGATCACCAAGACTTCCTTTCACAGCTTCACTGGGAGAATTTAACCTGCCAACATCTGTAAGAGTAGTTTGCTCTACATTATTCAGTGACGTTATCGTGAAGATAAAACTGCAATAACACAAAGCATCATGAGAAAACATGTACGTGATGGTGTTACTTAAAATATAATATTGGAAGCAAAGCAGCACAATGATTTCTATGCAAACATAAGTAAATAAGCAAACCTAAATAGTAGCTAAAAATTGCTATGGAATAGTTTACATGGTAGATTTTTAGTTGGTGTGGTACCTTGAATTTACTTGATATGGCTTTTCTATCCAACATTTTCATTCCCATCAAATGACTGGGTTTGTTGTTGCATCAGAGGCCCTCAAATTGGACTGGACTCATAGCAAATTTATGCATAACAAAAGTAAACACTGCCCAGTTATGCACTCTACTGAACATTGTTGCTAATTTTGAGCCCAGTGCTTCTGCCACTGTGACAATCAATCTCCTTGTAAGTCTTCCTCTTTTTGCTGACCTTCCACTTTACCAAGCATGATGTTCTACTCAAAAGACTGGTCCCTCTAGACTTGTTGTTGTTGTTTGGTGACATTGAGTCAGTACAGACTCATAGCAAACCTATGCACAATAGAATGAAACACTGCACAGTCCTAGTCTAACCTCACAATTGTTGCCACACTTACATTGATTACTTTGCCAATCCGTCTCGCTGGGGGTCTTCCTCTTCTTCCTCTGACCCTCCACCTTACCAAACATGATATCCCTCTTCAGTGACTGGTCCCTACTAACAATATGTCCTAGGTATAAGAGATGAAATCTAGCCATCCCGGCTTCCAGGGAGCACTCTGACTGAACTTCTTCCAACATAGACCTGTTTATCCTTTTGGCAGCCCAAGGTACTTTCAACATTCTCCTCAAACACCATAACCCAAATGCATCAATTATTCTACCATCTTACTTATTCACTGGCCAACTTTCACATGCGTATGAGGTTATTGGAAATACCATGGCTTGGGTCAGGCATACCTTAGTCTCAAGCTGACATCTTTGCTCTTCAACACTTTAAAAAGGTCTTGTGCAGCAGATGGGCAGATTTCAAGCAATATGTTGTTTAATTTCTTAACTGCTGCTTCCATGAATGTTGATGGTTGATCAAAGAAGAATGAAGTCCTTGACAACTTCAATCTTTTCTCCATTGATAAGAATGTTGTTTATTGGTCCAGTGGTGAAGATTTTTATCTCCTTTATATTGAGATGCAATCCATACTGAAGGCTATCATCTTTGATCTTCATCAGTAAATAATTTAAGTCCTCTTCACTTTCAGTAAACAAGGTTGTATCATCTACATATCACAGGTTATTCATGAGTCTTCCTCCAATCCTGATGCCATGTTTTTTGTTTGTTTGTTTTTTGTTTTTCATATAATCCAGATTCTTGGATTATTTTCTCAGTACACAGGTTGAATAAGTATGGGGAAAGAATACAACCCTGTTGCACAACTTTCCTAATTTTAAACCATTCAGTGTTCCAATGTTCTGTTTGAACAACTGCCTCTTGGTCTATGTACAGGTCTCCAATTAAGAGCACAATTAAGTGTTCTGGAACACTCATACTTCACAATGTTGTCCATAGCTTGTCATGAGCCACACAACTGAAGGCCTTTGTGAAGTCAATAAAGCACAGGTAAACATCTTTCTGATATTCTCTGCTTTCATCCAAGATCCATTTGATGTCAGCAATGAGATCCCTCATTCCACATCCTCTTCTGAATCTGGCTTGCATCTGTGGAAGTTCTCTGTCAATGTATGCTTGTAACCATTCCTGTATTACCTTTAGTAAAACTTCACTCATGTGGGATATCAAAGGTATTGTCTGATGATTTCTGCATAATGTTGGGTCACCTTTCTTTGGAATGGGCACAAATACAGATATTTTCCAATCAGTTGAACAGATAGCTGTCTTCCAAATTTTTTGGCATAGATGAGTGAGTGCCTCCAGTACCTCCTGCTTTCTTGAAAGATTTCAATTTGTATTCCATCAATTTCTGGTGCCTTGTTTTTTGCCAATTCCTTCAGTGTACCTAGGACTTCTTCCTTTAGTATGCCTTAAGATATCGATGTTGATGCATTCCATTTCATTTTTTACAATTTCCAATTTTCCTAGATTTATACTTCGTACATTCATGTTCTGATTACGAGTGGATGTTTACAGCTATTTCTCTTCATTTTGAGTTGTGTCCCATCAGCAAATGAAGGTCCTGAGCGCATCAGCTCTTCCCCAGTCGCATTTTGATTTCCTTCCAATATGATGGGCTCATTTTCTGGCACTATATCTGGCAGTGTTTCTCTGTTATTTATAAAGTTTTCAGTGACTAAATATTCAGAAGTAGTTTGTCTCTCCTTCTTCTTGGTAATATGTCCAAAATATAAGAGTCAAAATCTAGCCATCCTGGCTTCTAAGGAGAATTGTGTATACTTCTCCCAACACAGATATTTTTTGTTCCAGTGGGAATCCATGATACTTAAAAAAAAACAAAAAACAAAAACAAGAACTTTTACTGTGAACTGAATGATAGTTTACATGGGAGAATAGGGAGAATATCACAGACAAGTAAAATTTTGCTGAAGATATGGATAGCTATGGATAGCATTTTGAAAGAATGGGAATTACAGAAAACCTATTCATGCTTGTACATAGACTGCAATACTTAAGGCTCTATGTCAATTTTAGTGGGCCAGGATTCTCATTGTTTGACAGTTGAGGTGTAGTTATCTATTATAATGTGATTTGTTGCAATAAACCCATAAGAGGATTAAGGTTGAGGTGTTGCTGTTGTTGTTGTTATTGTTAAATGCTGACTCAGAAACCTTGTATATGGTTTCTAAGGAGCAGCTGATGAGTTTGAACTGCCAACCTTGTGGTTCCAAGTGACCGTGTGGTCTAGTGCTTATCCTACAGCACCACACCAGGACTCCAAGGGTGGGCTACACCACCTGTTAGCCCACCACCACCCTGATCCCATGTATGGAAGATCCCCAAAAGTGGAACATTCAGCACCTTTTATCTTACAAGAGATAAAAGGCGAAAGATTTCATCAGAGAAAGAGGATCCCACTACTAACACAAAAGAAGAGCCAAGAATGGAATGTTTCCTATGGACTTGGGGTTCCTACACTGTGATGATCCTAGATCCAGGAGCAGATTAATGCCAAGATGTAATGGAGCTCACCTAAAAATGTTGGGCCTTAGATTCTGAAGATAAGGGCCTTCATACAGAGCCAACAAAGAGAAAGAGAAAGCCTTCCTTCCCAAAGAGCCAGAACTCTGAATTTGGACTTCTAACCTCCTAACTGTATTTACAATGTATACTTATAATGGACTGAGAATCACAAAGTAGGCAGTTCAAACCCACCAGCTGGTCCTCAGAAACCATACATAGGGTCACTATGAGTTGGAAGTGACTTCATTTGACAACATTTAACAACAGCAATAAACTGTGAAAGCATATATTTCTGGTTGTGATATTTCCTTTGTAGAAGTATTAGATAAATAAACAGAATTTTCTACCAAAAATGAGGTGCTACTCTAAAAGATACCTAAATTGTGGATGCAGTTTGGAATTGGTTAATGAACAAAGTATGGAAGAGTGTTAAATTATGCATTAATAGAAGCCTACATTGACTACAAAAGACTGTTGGTGGAATTGTGGATGTCAAAGACAATTCTGACGAGGGCTCAGAGGAAGTGAGGAGAACTTTCACATCAAATACAGCGAGAAAAAGTAAAATAGAAACCTCATCAGTAGAAGCAGGAGCCTGACACAAAATGGCATGGAAACAAATCCATGATGCAAGACAGCTGAGAGCCTTCATACAGGAGATTTCCCTGGGAGTGGGGTGCCTCTGCGCACTTGATCATGGAGTTAGGCTCTCTGACCCATGGCTCTCTGACCCATGGAGTAAAAAAACTTCCAAATGAGGCTTACTGGTGGAGTGGGGTGTCTGTGGGCACTTATCATTAGAAAGGAAGAGCTTTGTGACACCTACTTGAGCAGAGCAGAGACCAAGATGGTCTCTTCTAGAGATCAAGGAACAAGTAAGGAGAAGCTGAAAAGATAAGGATCATGGGAAGCATAACTTCTTTAGTCTCAAAAGATAGAACCATGACTGCTGGGTTTCTAAGGATGGAGTCATAGTTTCCTAATTTTCAAGGAGTTGACTTCTTCACCAACTCAATTCTGGAGTCTGGGGCTCCCTAAAGACAAGGAAACACAGTTGCTATTCTAGTGTATCTGGAGGGAAGAGCTGAAGTTCAGAGTTGAGGGATCTCTACCTAGAAACAAGAGTGCATGGCCAACACACAGAGTCTAGAGGGCAAGGCTATTGCCTAGATGGTCTCAGAGAACAGAGGATTGTTTTCAAGCCTTAAGCACTTATGGAAATTGCCTTGCTGAATTTTTAATTTGTTTGGTGTCTGGTATCCCTTCTTTCCCTCCAATTGTTCCATTGTGTAATGAAAATGTCTACTTTTGTCAGTTCCACTATTGTATATAAGCAGATAACTTGTATTTTAGATTCACAGTTAAAAAGGAATTTTGTCCAAGGTTGAAATTTGGACTTGGAGGAATTTTGGGATAACAATAAGGTTAGTGTGTTTTGAATTTTATGTCTGTTATGGGTCAGAAATGACTGGATGGCACTTAACAACAACAACAACAGTGGCATTATGTTAGGCAGAAGTATGATTTTTTTTAATATTCTTTATTTAGAGTTTATACATGATTTGAAGAAATATATACAGATGTCAGCTTGACAAGAGGTGGACTGTGATAATTAAGGATTTTCTTATCTTCAACTAGGCCAGGATTCTCACTCATTTGGCAGTTGAGATGTAGCTTTCCCTCATAATGTGATTTGACGTGATAAACCAATAAAAGGATTAAGCATGGGCGAAACCACCTTTCCTCCCACCACTAACCTGTTCTGATTTATGGGAGATTCCCAAGAGTGTGGCATGAAACACCTTTTCTTTTATACAAAATAAAAGGGGAAAGACTTAAGCAGACAAAGTGGGGCCTACTATGAACAGAAAAGAAAAGCTAGGAGGGTCGTGTATCCTTTGGACATGAGGTCCCTATACTATGATGCTCTTAAATCCAGGGAGAAGTTGATGCTAAGATGTATGGATGTCTCCAAGGAATACCAGGCCCAGAGATGATGAAAGGAGGCAAGGACCTCCTGGTTTGGTGTTGTGGGCTAATGTGTCAGACTGCAAAGTTGTTTGAACTACAAGGCCAGTGGTTCAAGCTCACCAGCTGTTGCTTGGAAACCCTACACAGGGTCACTATGGGTTGGAATCAACTCGATGGCACTTAACAACAACAACAACAAACTGTGAGACAATAATTTTCTGGTTGCTAAAGCCATCCCCTTGTGATATTTCTGCTATAGCAGCATTAGAAAACTAAGACAACAGATCAAGAGGCAATTGTTGGAACTAAACAAGAGGATACTGCATAGATGATAATCAATTAAGTGTGTCAGGTTGTATCTTTTCAGCTTACTTATTCTATCTGAATACTGAGCATATAACCTAAGAAACTGGACTACATGAAGAAGAATGCATCAGAATTGGAAGAAGACTCTTTAACAACCTCTGCAATACCCAGATAACATAACATTGCTCAAAGCAAAGAGGACTTGAAGAGCTTTCTGATAAGTTTAAATAATACATTATTCAACATGGAGAATAAAAAAAAAAAAAAAATCCTCACAACTGAATGAATTATAAACATCATAATAAATGAAGAACATAATGTAGCTGTCAAAGATTTCATTTTACTTGCATCCATAACCAATACTCATGGAAGCACCAGTCAAGAAATCAAAGGACATCATGCATTGGTCAAATTTGCATGACACTTTGAGGACTAAACTACACTTGACTGACGACATGGCATTCTCAATCACTGCTTATGCATGTGAAAGCTGAAAATGAATAAGGGAGACAGGAAAATAATTGATTCGTTGAATTTTTATTTTATTTTATTGATTTTTTGGTGAAGAACATTGAATGTACAAATCTGCTTTGGAAGCAACACAATCAGAATGATTCTTAAAAGCAAGGGTGGTGAAAATTGGTCTTGAACACATTATCATGAGGGACAAGTCACTCAAAAAGAGTATCATGCTTTGTAAATTGTTGTTCTTAGGTGCCATCAGGTTGGTTCTGACTTATAGTGACCTTATGTACATCAAAAAGAAATACTGCCTGCCCTGCACCAGCCTCACAATCATTGTTAAGCTTGAGCCCATATCTGTTGCCACTTTGCCAATCCATCTCTTCGGAGTTCTGCTTTTTTGTGTTTTTTGCTGACTCTCCACTTTCCCTAGCATGATATTCTTCTCCAGGGACTGTTCCTTTCTGATAATATGTCTGAAGTATGAGAGACAATGTGTTGCCATTTTGCCTTGCAAGGAACATTCTGGCTATACTTCTTCAAACACAGATTTGTTTGTTCTTCTGGCTGTGCATGGTACTTTTAATATTCTTCTCTAACATCATAATTCAAATGCATCAATTTTTCTACCGTCTTCCTTATTCACTGTCCAACTTTCACATGCATATGAAGCTTTTGAAATTGCTCCTTAGTTCTTCAAGTCACATCTTTGCTATTGACCAGTTTAAAGAGGACTTGTGCAGCAGATTTATCTAACATAATATGTCATTTTATTTTTTTGACTGCTGCTTCCATGAGTGTTGACAATATATGATCCATGTATTTATCATGATGTTCCAAACGTGAGGATTTTTCTTTTCTTTACATTGTGGTTCAACCCATACTGAAGGTTGTGGTTTTTTTATCTGCATCAGTAAGATCACCAATGAGATGGATTGACACAGTGACAGCAATAATGGGCTCAAATATAACAAAAATTGTGAGAATGGAGAACCAGGCAATGTCTTGTTCTGTTGTGCTTAAAGTCATTATGAGTGAGAATAGTCTGGAGGGCACTTAACAACAGCAACCAACCTCAAAAAAAGACAGATCTGAAAAACAGAACTAAAAGTTTCTCTCTATTTTTTTTCAAATCTAAGTCAAAATAATGAAAATGTATCCAAATGAAGTTGTATATGGAGCTGTGGGACACATGCTGTGGTGCTGTGGGATAAAGCACTGAACTGAAAGGTCTGTTTGACACACAATTTTTGCAATTCAAGCTCACCAGCTCCCAATCCAGAGCTCCTTACAAGTATATATATTAACATTTAAAAAAAAAAAAAAAATTGAAGTACTCCATTAACATATTATACACATTGAAGATTTACACAAAAATACATATTGGCCTCAACAACAACAACAACAACAAAAGGCTAAAACCCTTCCATGGACCTATTATACATTGTTGTTTTTAAGTACTCTTGAGTCAGTTCTTACTCATGGGGGCCTTGTATAGGGTTTGTGAGGATTGGCTGATGGCTTTGGACTTCCAACCTTGCAGCTAGCAGTCCAGTGTTTATTCTAAAGCTTCACATCAAGGCTCCATTTAGACATTGTTGTTGTTGTAGTGGAGTCGGTTCTGACACATAGTGACCCTGTACAGTGTTTCTGAGGCTGTAAATCTTTACAGGAGCAGAACACCTCATCTTTCTCCCACGGAACAGCTGGTAGTTTCGAATTGCTGATTGTGAGGTTAGCAGGCTGATTTATAATCACTACACTACCAGAGCTCCTTATTTAGACATTGTTGTTGTTAGGTGCCATCAAGTCAATTCTGATCCATAGCAACCCTGTATAGGGTTTTTAAGGAGCAGCTGGTGAGCTTGGTTCAAACTCAGCCTCATATTTTTTGATTTGTGCTTGGGTCAACTCAAGTTGGCAATTAAGAACATCAGTATTTATATAACAAATGATTTACATGTATTAAAAGCAAATCTGATAATTTTTATCTTTGTATAGGCTTCGTATAAATATGCCAGTAACATGAAATGTACAACTGATAAGTCACAAATGATAAATTTTCCTTATGTATTTATTTATATTATTTAAGCACCATCAAGTCGATTTTGAATCATAACAACCTGGGTTTTGGAGAAGTGGCTGGTGGGCTTGAATCATTGACCTTGCAGTTAGTATTCTAGTGCTTATCCTACAGCACCACAACAGGACTTCATCTATCTATACAAGAAACATAATTTAAAGGAGACTATATAAAAAATACCTAAGGAGCTCTGGTAGCGTAGTGGTTACAAATTAGCTGCTAACCTCAGGATCGGCAGTTGGAAACTACCAGCTGTTCTGTGGGAGAAAGATGAGGTTTTCTGCTCCCGTAAAGATTTACAGCCTCGGAAACCCTGTGCAGGGTCACTATGAGTCGGAACCGACTTCACAGTACTCAACAATATATAAAAATACATAGTTGATAATGTGTTTATTTTCTTATATTTTATAAATCAATAAGAAATGCTAATGGAAGAGTAAGTAAATAGTAAAATAAATGGAAAAAAAAATCACTTTATGTACAGTAAATAAAAATGTCTTAAAAGAGTCGGGGAAAATTTAAACTGAGTACAAGTCAAAGTAATAAAACTAAAAAAGGAGTTATTTGTTATGAAGGTCCATGCTACTATTATTTAGGAGTATAAATTGGCAAAAATAGATAAGAAATTCATATTAATAATTAAAAAGTGTACATATGTTTAATTTCACTTCTAAGGGTTTTTTTTTTAAATAAATATCCATAATTTGTGAAAACAAATAGGTACAGTGATGTTTCCAATATTGTTGAAACTATTCAAATATTATAAGCAATCACAATTTTTTCACAGGAAAAGAATTATTAAATTTCAATTCAGCATGAAACTATACACTCATTAACAATCACATTTAAAGAAATCACATGCACTGTATAGTTTTACATTTAAGAGATTATAATAAATTTCTAAAGACTTAAAAAATATGTGTTGTATACAGAGAGTTAGCTTTCCCCAACACACCACTATGAATGTGGTGGTGCATACAGCTGCCAAAATAATGAAACCTTCTTAGATTTTATCAAACATTTTAAGGGAATGAATAACTGGATCTAGGGGCTCAGGGCCATAATCTTAGGGATCAGCATGGTCAATTGGCACAACACAGTTCACAAAAACAATGTTCTACATCCTACTTTAGTGAGTAGCATCTGGGATATTAAATGCTCCTGAGAAGCTGTCTAAAGTGCAGCTATTAGTCTCTTCATTTGCTGAAGATTTGATCAGAATTGAAGATGCTTGGGACCAGCCAGTCCAATGGACTAATTAAACATGTGAACATCAGTTGCCAGGACCTTGATATTAGAAGAACTAGATAGTGTCCAGTTACTGCTGCGAACTGTTACAAACAGAATCACATTAGAAGGTCCTGGATATAGTGGCTGAAGTCTCTGTAACAAAAGGTAATTGTCTATATTCCACCATTTCAACAGGTAACATATGATCAAGAGCCAATGATACTCAAGGAAGATGTCCAAGATGTAGTGAAGTAATTGGCAAAGAACATGGCACCAGGAATTGATGGAATAAAAATTGAAATCTTTCAACAAAGTGAGGCAGCACTGGGGACAATTATTAATCTACGTCAAGAAGTTTGGAAAAAAAACTATCTGGCAACTAATTGGAAGAGATCTATATTTGTGCCCAGTCCAAAGAGGGGTGACCTAATAGAATTTGGAAATCATCAAACAATATCTTTGATATCCCATGCAAGTAAAGTTTTTAAAAAGTAATACAGAAACGACTGAACCAAACATTGGCAAAGAACTTCCAGAAGTACAAGCCGGATTAGAAGAGGACATGGAATGATGGATATCTTTACTGATGTCCGATGGATTTTGGCTGAAAATAGAGAATACCAGAAAGATGTTTATCTGTGTTTTATTAACTACTCAAAGGCTTTCAATTGTGTGGATCATGACAAGTTATGGACAGCATTTCAAAGTATGAGTATTCTAGAAGACTTCATTATGCTCATGAGGAATCTGTACATGGACCAAAAGGCAAACAGAACATGGGAAACCTGAGACAGTTGTTCAAACACAACATAGGAACACTGAATGGTTTAAAATTAGAAAAGGTGTGTGAAGGGATTGTGTTTTTTCACCATACTTATTCAACCTTTATGCTGAGCAAATAATCTGAGAAATTGGGCTATATGAAGAAAAACGTGGCATCAGGATTGGAGGAAGAATCATTAACAACCTGTGATATGCAGATGATAAAACATTTCTTGTTGAAAGTGAGGAGGATTTAAAATATTCACTGATGTAGCTCAAAGATCACAGTCTTTGGTATGGATTGCATCTCAATGTAAACAAAGTTAAAATTCGCACCACTAGACCAATAAACAGCATTCTTATCAATGGAGAAAAGATTGAAGTTGTCAAAGACTTCATGTTTCTTTGATCAACCATCAACACTCATGGAAACAGCAGTAAATAAATCAAACAATGTATTTCATTAGGCAAATCTACTGCACAAGTCCTTTTTAAAGTGTTTAAGAGCAAAGATGTCAGCTTGAGGACTATGGTGTGCCTGACCCAAGCCATGGTATTTTCAATAACCTCATATGCATGCAAAAGCTGGACAGTAAATAAGGTAGACCGTAGAAGAATTGATGCATTTTAGTTATGGTGATACAGGAGAATATTGAAAGTTCCATGGGCTGCCAAAAGAACAAACCGATCTGGTTCAAGGAAGCATAGCCAGAGTGCTACAGTGCTACTTGGAAACCAGAATGGCCAGACTTCATCTCTCATACTTTAGACATATTATCAGGCAGGACCAGTCACTGGACAAAGATATCATGTTTGGTAAGGTGGAGGGTCAGAGAAAAAGAGGAAGACCTACAGCGAGATGGATTGGCAAAGTGACAGCATCAATGGCCTCAAGCATGACAATAATTGTGAGGTTGGCTCAGGACCAGGTAGTGTTTCGTTCTATTGTGCATAGGGTCCCTATCAGTCAGTACCAACTAAATGGCACCTAGCAAATGGCATTTTTGAGCTAACATGAACTGGTATTGGCCATTTTGAATCAGACAATCATATGATTTACAATGCCTGGTATCACAAATTCAAGAGGGATTGACATTTCATTATCAAAACGAATATTTAGAAACCTATCTTGAAGTACAATATTGTCTATGATAGGATAATGCCCATATGCCTACAAAAAGACCAGTAAATACCACTATTATTCAAGTTTATTCAGCAACCACTAAAACAAATAATGCTGAAATAGAACAATTCTACTAACTTCTTCAGTCTGAAATTGGTCCAACATGTAATCAAGATAATTACTGGTGATTGGAAGGTGAATTTTGGAAACAAACAGAAAAGGTCAGTAGTTGGAAAATACAACTTTTGTGATAGAAATTAAGCTGGGGAACACATGATAGAATTTTGTAAGACAGACAATTAATTCATTGCAAAATATTTTTTAAAAACAACATATGAACTCTACCAGATGGAAAACACAGAAATCAAATTCACTGTATCTATGGGAATAGAGTTTAAGGAGCATTGAAGGCATTGGCGAAGAACAAGGCAACAGGAGTTGATGGAAAACAAATTGAAATCTTTCAACAAACTGATGCATGACTGGAGACACTCACTCATCTATGCCAAGATATTTTAAAGACAGCTACCTGGCCAAATGACTAGAAGAGACCCATATTTTTTGCCCATTCAAAAGAAAGGTGATCGAACAGAATACAGAAATCATGTGACAATATCATTATAATGCACAAACCCCTGTAACCATACATTGACAGAGAAATTTCAGAGGTTCAAAACTGGTTCAGATGATGACATGGAACAAGGGATATCATTGATGACATCAGATGGCTCTTGGCTGATAGTAGAGAATATCAGAATGATGTTTCCCTGTGCTTTATTGATTACTCAAAGGCTTTGAATTCTGTGGATCATCACAAGGTATGGACAACATTGCAGTAAATGAGTGTTTGGTACAATTAAGTGTGCTTATGAGGAACCTGTATACAGACCAAGAGGCAGTAGTTCAAACAGAACAAAGGAATACTGAATGGTTTAAAATTAGGAAACGTATGTACCAGGGTTGCATTCTTTCATGGTACTCATTAAATCTGTATGCTTGAGGAAATGATCTGAGAGGTGGATTATATAAAGAAAAGTGTGGCATCAGGATTGGAGGGACACTCATTAACAACCTACAATATGCAGATGATACTTATGATGAAAATCTAAGGCCACAGCCTTCAACATGGGTTGCACCTCAATGTAATTTTTTTTTAAATCCTTACCTCGGTACCAATAAACAACAACCATAGAAATGTAGAAATGCTTGAAGTTGTCAAAGACTTAATTTTGCTTGGATCAGTCATCAACACTCATGAAAGCAGCAGCCAAAAATTAAAGGATGTATTGCATTAGACAAATCTACACAAGACCTCTTTAAAGTGTTCAGGAGCAAAGATGTCAGTTTGAGGACTAAGAAGCACTTGACCCAAGCCATAGTATTTTCAGTAACCTCATATTTATGTGAAAGTTGGACAGTGAATAAGGAAGATTGTAAAAGAATGATGCATTAAGGCTATAGCTCTGTATCAGTTCATTCTTTATCAGCAGAATTTAGGCATTTGAGTTATGATGTTACAGGAGAATATTAAAAGGACCATGGACTGCCAAAAGAACAAACCAATCTCTGTTGGAAGAAGTACAGTCAGATTTCTCCTTTTAATCTAGGATCGTCAGATTTAGACTTTCAGACTTCATACATGTTACCAAGTGGGATATGTCCTTTGAGAAGGAAATCATGTTTGGTAAAGTGGATGGCCTGAGAAAAAGAGGAAAATCCCCAACTAGATGGATTGGCACAGTGACAGCAGCAGTGGGCTCAAACATAGCAACAGTTGTGAGGTTGGTGCAGGACCAGTGTTTTGTTCTGCTGTGCATAGAGTTGGTATGAGTCGGTACCAACTCGATGACACCTAATAATAACAACAACAAGTGTCAGAACTGAGTGATGGCACATAACAACAATAAATATTCATTTCAAAATATATTCACAATGCATAAACATATGTACATATTTATACATATCCGTGTGTGTGTGTAATGTGAGAGAAAAGGGAGTTACTTAGCCATGTTTAAAGAAAATAGAATACTATTATTCAGAAGATTAAACTTTCAGTAAAAATGTCATTTAGCTGTTTGTGGTGTTAAATAAAGGCAATGTATAAAACTAATACATAACATCTTATCATACATTGTTCCATGTTTTTAAGGACCCTACATTAAGGGTTTGTTTTTTTTTGTTTTTTTTGTTTTTCACTTCTTGAAAAGGTGGATTTTTATTTTACTCTGAGAATAGAATTTATTTACTGAATAAATATTTAAGAATTTTATGCAGAAGGCATTATATACCTGAATGTCAACTTCATGAGGACAAGGTTTTTACTGTTGCTAATTTCTGCCTACTCAACTCACAATGGAGATCTTTATTACAAGACAAACTGAGTCAAATATAGAAGAAGCAATTGCAATTTCAGTGTTCCAATACCATTTGATATTGGACTACTCCTATACTTGAAAATCTTTACATGTCCATTTTTTATTCAACTCAAGGTTTGCTGCCAACTGGTCTCAAAGTTGATTAATGATCAAAAGAATAAGTAACAGCATTTTGAGCAAGTTCAATAAATCACTGCTATTATTTTTCAAATGATATCTCCTAGTCTATTGATTGGATGTTTTAAAATTAGAATGACCTTTTACATTACCTTGGAAAAACATCTGTGGTCAGTAAGAAAATGACAAACTTCTTAATCAAGATTGCTCTTACAAATTTGTGAGATCCTAAGTCAAGTGTGATGCAGGAAAGTAGTCAGGAAAGTCATGCAAAATAACTAGGTATAATATACTCGCAGTTCCTAGAGACATGGAGGCACCTGGAAACAAAGTAGCAACAATCTGGAATGGTTGAATAATGCAATGGTTAGCATGTATGGTGAGATTGGCTAAAATGCACAGTTGCCTGGGGATTGAGCATTTTAAATAAGTCTGTTGATCCAGAATGCATATAAACTGTCCCTAAAGGCATGGTGCTATAGGATTAGCACTGGACTGTGTACCAAAAGGTCAGCTGTTCAAACCCACCAACTGCTCCTCAGAAACCCTGTGTGAGGTCGCTATGAGTCAGAATCAACTCGATGGCACTTAACAACAATAAAGTCATCAATTACCTGATCTTGCAACAATTAGGATGGGTGCATGGTGACTTAAGAGTATGAGAACCTAGTAGGGGGAGTAGTTGGATAGTGGACTTAATCAGCTGCTGATGAAGAATGACTGGTATAGAGCTATGGCCTTAATACTTGGACAAAATACCATTTTAAGAAAATGTTATTGCAAAGAGCAATGATGCCAACAAGAATGTTACTCAAAACATTTATTTTTGAGGAGTTACTGGGTTCTAGACACTCTACTCACTATTCATATCATCCTTAATTTTCCCATTATTGCTGTAGGTTAAGTACAATTAACCACACTAAGGATATATGTAAATGTAAACTAAGAAGGGATTATAAAGCCCATTTAAATAAAAGGACTAGAATTAAATTTGGGTCTGTGTGTTTCCTGGTTTTAAACCATTCAGTATTCCCTTGTTCTCTTGAAACTACTCTTCCTTGGTTTATGTATAGGTTCCTCATGAATAAAATTAAGTGTTCTGGAATATCCAATCTTTTCAATGTTATCCATAGTTTATCATCATCGGAACAGCCTTTGCATAGTCAATAAAGAATAAGGAAACATATGTCTGGTAGTCTCTGCTTTCAGCCAAAATCCATCTGACATCAGCAATATCACTCCTTTCACATTCCATTCTAAATTTGGCTTAAGTTTCTAGTAGCTTCCTGTTGTACTTCTGCAACCATTTTTGAATTTTCCTTGGCAAAATTTTACTGGCATGTGATATTAATGAAATTGTTCAGTGATTTCTGCATTCTGTTGGGTCATCTCTTTCCTTGGAAAGTACACAAATATAGATATTTTATAATCAGTTGGACAGGTAGCCATCTTCCAAATTTCTTGGTATAAACCAGTGAATTCCTTCAGTGATACATCAATTTGTTGAAAAAATTCACTTTGTATTCTTTCAATTCTTGAAGTCTTTTTTTGTCAATGCCCTCAGCACAACTAGAATTTAATCCTTCAATAACACTGATTCTTGATCATATTGTACTTATTGAAATGGTTGACCATCAGCCAATTCTACCTGATACAGAGACTCTGTGTGTATTCCTTTCCTCTTCTTTAGATACTTCCTTCATAATTCAATTGCATATTTCACCATTCTTGTCCAATCTTCATGATGAGCAATAATCTGAGAAACTGAATTATATGAAGAAGAGGACAGCATCAGGATTGGAGCAAGACTCATTAATAATTTTTGATTTGCAGATGACATAGCACTGAGTGCTGGGAACTTGAAGAACTTATTAATAAAGAGCAAAGACTACAATCTTCAGTATGGATTGCACCTCAATGTAAACAAAGCTAAAATCCTCACAACTAACCCAGTAAATAACATCATAATGAAAAGAGTAAAGATTGAAGTTGTCAATGATTTTATTTTACTTAGATCCACAATCAACACTTATGGTAACAGCAGTCCAGATATCAAACCACGTATTACATTAGGCAAAAGACCTATTTAGAGTATAAAGCACAAAGATGTCACAAGGAGGATTAAGGTGTGCCTGACCCAAACCACAGGTATTTTTATTCACTTCATATTCATAGGAAAGCTAGATAATGAATAAGGAAGACCTTAGAAGCATTAATGCTTTTGAAAACTGGTGAAGAATATTAAAAGCACCATGGACTGTTAGAAGAATAAACAAATCTGTTTGGAAAAAGTACAATCAGAATGCTCTTTAGAAGTGATGATGGTGAGACTTTGTCTCTTGTATTTTTGGCATGTTGTAAAGAGGGACCAGTTCCTGGAGAAGGACACCATGTTTTGTAAAGTGGAGGGTGAACGAAAGAGAGAAAATTTCCAATAAGATGAATTGACATAGTGGCAGCTTTACCATCAAAGCAGCTATTAAGGATAGTACAGGATCAGGCAGAATTTTGTTCTGTTGTGCATAAGGCTTCTGTGAGTTAAAACCAACTCAATAGTTCCTAACAACAACAACATATTTTATTTCAAAGCCCAAATCCTTCCCAACTTGTCTTTCTCCCCTATCACTGAACTAAGAAAATTAGATGAGTAGTAGTGATACTTCCAAATTTCTGTGAAATCTAAAAATAATAATAATAACACATATAAAGGAAAGCTCCTACATTCATATTAAGTCTGACTGATGAATGTCAATTAAGTTTAGGATGCTATTAATCAGGAAGATAAACTAGATATTCATCAGGAAGAGAAACTAGATATCCAGTCTTTTGGAGATAAATTATGTAAATTTTGTATTAGGGCTAGAATTTTAGCAACAGTAACCAACCATTTTCATTTTATTCACACAGTCTTCATTTACTTTCAGTAATTAAATTTTTAAAAAGTCTAACTAAATAATTCAGAGTTTTTCTTAGTAGTGTGGTAACTACTATTTTTTGAAAGCAGTGTACGCTGCTATGAGTGAAATTATCTTTTAAACATCTCTATACTATTTATTTTGTATAGCAAACCATTTCCAGAATAAAGATAAAATTATATTACATCAGTTCATTATTTTTTCTCAAAATATTGAGTATTCATTATTAAAACTGTCATAATAGGATGCTAAAATAGTAATATTGAAATTCACACACAAAATTTCATACTATTTCCTCAAAATTTCATTGTTTTTTAATTTTATACTTTCTCATAATCTGTATCAGTTTATTACAATAAAAATAAAACACACTAGTTATTAGATCAGAAAATTAAAGTCATCTAGTTTCTCTTTGTCATTTGCTCTGTGTTTGTTCCAATAAAATGTCTCTGGATAAGAACTCTAAAGCAAGCCACACCATTATTTCTTCCCAAAAATGTAAACAGAGGAAGCATAATGGTTCTTTAAAGAACAAACTATTAGTACAAAGCTTCATTTTAGATTTTTGATGTATTGTCAATATTTGACTCTAATTATAAACTTTTAACTTGATTTTAATACATATTTAAATATTGGACATACATTATGATTATTTGGTTTAGAGTTTCCCAAGCTTAGAACAAATTAATATTCATTCCTTCACAAAAATAGATGAAAAACTTTCAAATATCATTTTTGATACACCACAGAAATAGAATAGTGCTTGAGGTTCTTTGTGAACACAGGTATAACACATTGAGGAAAATATTCTCCAGAAAGTTCCATTCAATTTTTGATTGAACTTAACCAAACATTGCAGGATAGAATCTGAGCTTCTTTTGCACACTCCTCTGGTTAATATAAAAATAGGTTTAACTAGACAGCTATGTGGTAAGATGTATTAAATATATAACTTTTTAGCTCCTTGAGCTTCTGGTGGTGGTGATTACGTGCCGTGGAGTCAGTTCCGACTCATAGCAACCCTGTACAGGGTTTCCGAGGCTGTAAATCTTTACGGGAGCAGAAAGTCTCATCGTTCTCCCGCAGAACCGATGGTAGTTTTGAACTTCTGACCTTGAGGTTTGCAGCGCAATTCGTAACCACTATGCTACGGAGCTTCTGATATTTGTAAAATAATTTCTTCAAGAGTCCTGGTGTGGTGCTGTAGAATAAGCACTGAACTGCTAACCACCAACTTCTCAGTTTAAACACACCAGCTACTCCTAGGAAACCCTATACAGGGTCGCTCTGAGTCTGAACCATCCTAAGGTACTTAAGAACAACAGCAGCAACAGAGTAAATATAAACAATTAGATTGTTATAAAGCAATAATATTTTTTGCAACTACTGAAACTGTTTCTAACTTCATAATTTGTCTCCTTAATTTTTAATATTAATAAATCCTATAAATAGAAAGGACTCCAAGTGTAGCATTGTAGGATTGCAAACCACAAGATCAGCAGTTCAAACCTACCAGCTGTTCCTTAGAAAACCCTGTACAGGATCATTCTGAATTGGAACTGATCCGAAGGCACTTAATAACAATAACAGAGTAACTATAAATATTTAAGTTGTTGTTAATGCAATAAGATTTTTGCAAATGCTGAAATTGTTTCTAACTTTATCATTTGCCTTTCATAATTTTTAATATTAATAAATCCTATCCTGGTGTGGTGCTGTAGGATAAGGACTGGACTGTAAATCACAAGGTCGGCAATTCAAATCCACTAGCTGCTTCTTGGCAACCGTGTACTTGGTCTCTATGAGTCAGAACAACTCGATGGTCCTTAACAATAAATAAATGTAATAGCATCTTTAACTATTTAAATATCAGTGTTATATACCTGCAAGATTATTATGGTTATATTCTGAGTTTCTGCTTGTTGCTCCTATAATTAAAAATCTGCAATAATACACGTTTATGCTTCTGTTTCCTTATGTCCTAAATGATAGTCAGAGAAGTTTGCTTCATCCATAATCTGTTTCACTTTAAAAATAATAGTGCTGCCAACCACTGGCTCCAAGGAAATGATCTAATAATAAGGCAAACAATATGTCATATCTATAAAACTCTGTTATTACTTCTAACACAAATTATGATTATATTTTAATCAATCATTTAGATGGAAAGACATTGAAATACATGACAGCATTTTTTTCTCCTTGGTAATATAACTCATATTTGACTTTGTTTCAGTGATTCTAACAGGTAAAAACTAAGAATAATTCTTTGGAAACAATAGGTCTACATTATAGGATAGGGGCCACCTCATTAAATATGTTAGCATTCTTTATGGAACAGAATAATCTAAGCCACATTTTAGAGAATAAAAATATCAGTTGTGTAGAAATAGCAAGAAATAAATCTTGGATGGAAAAAAAAATGCAATGCTCACTCTCTTTGTGGTAAAATGTGAGTCTATGAAGGCTTTTACCATTTGGGGGAAATAAAACAACTCAAATATTTCCTGATTTGTATGCAAATTCCTTTAAAGAAAAAAAAAAAAATCACACATCATGGATAACTGCAGAGCTTCTTGAAGTGAACCAGAACTTTAATAACAAGATTTTTTTTT
>NW_006408606.1:316368-321211 GCF_000296735.1 Chrysochloris asiatica | reverse complement strand
ACTAGCACCTTACCATTATAGTTATCAAAAGAGGAAACAATAATTTCATAGGATTATTCAGAAGTTTTGGAGAAAAATGTCATTGAGGAATTTAAAATGACCCTAGGAAGTGAGAAGGACACCCTTGATATGCAAAGATTGAAAGTCTATTTGTGTGTATTTTTACAACAGCAAATATATATATTTTTTAAAAAAGGATATTTGAAATGGCACACTATGGGGGCAAGACAACAAAGGAACAACAACCCTATTAACACAAAAACTATTTATTTACAGAAATTTCTAGACACAATTCTATATTTTGTTTTCATCTTGGACACAAATAAAAGCACTACACACAATTCTTAAATCCTTTTAACTAAATATTCAAATACAATAGAAATATTTTGAAAAATGATATGAAATGTCCAGCATAACCCAACTTGAAAGGACTGTTATTTCAAAATGATTTCTTTCCTTTTAAACTGCAAATAATAAAATAATGGTTGCGTACAGATTCAAATTGAAGTGAACTATCAGGAGACTGTTTCAAATTAAACCCAGACGTCTCCAAATGTTGCCAGCATGAAGAGATAAGAGTTCATGCACCTCTGTGAGAGCATTCACACACAACAAACCCCTTCTTGTTTACATGCCTATTAAGAGTTCCCAGCAGCTGAAATTATTTCACTCAATTTGATTCCATCCCCATTCTCCATGGCTCATTTACCAATTCCTATACAGAGCTATTCATGTTCCTTGAGAGAAAGTGAAGGTGAATATTGTATTAACAAAGGCTAGCGGCAGACAAAAAGGATTTCAGCAGTTGCTGCTATGAAGCAGATTCAACAATTCCCTTTAAGACTATCTTTTCTATCTGGTGCTGAGCATTTGAGTTCCTTACTGGAAACTCCCAGTGACCAAAGTAGGTCAAAGTAAATCTAAGACAAAGCTTCACAGAGGGCAAAGAGGTCAGATTCCCAGGTCTGAGGTTCTATGACCAGAAGTGAGGCTATTTAATGAAGAGTAGTATCTGTATTTTCAGTTACAAAATAAATATATTCAGTGTGATTAGTATTGCTTCAAACTTTTTTTTAGTCTGTGTGTTTTTTACTTGTTGAATACTTACAGAAGTACATGTAAATTGGTTGGAACTGATGAAAAGTTTGCATTATTACTAAACTACAACTTTGCTTAGTACAACTAGATGATGTAGGTAAAACAATGTCATTTTAGGCAAAATTAATCTATCATGTTAGAAATTGTATAAACTTTGGATGTATGGTATTTAGAAGGGCTCACCAGTGAGCCTTCTGAGGTACTGGTAATATTCAGTTCTGGATTCACAGGTGTACACTTTGAAAATTCATTACTCAAGGTACTTGAATTTGTGTACTTGAAGTTATTAGCTCTCATGATTCAGAACAGGTTATACAATTTTGTTTATATATAGTTTGTTTAATTGGGATGTTGATATGAGGTATGTTCTCTCATGAGGAAATTTTTCTGTGTTTTACCTTTGAATAGGGTAAAGACTTTTGGATTAAATTAGATTGCATGGCAGAATAATTATTCTTTTATGTCTCTTAAAAATGTAATACAAATAAAATAGGATTTTAGTAGATTTGTAAAATGAGATATATTTACAAGATGTTATCAAATAAATTACTGTGTTTCAAATGTTGTAAGTGATATATGTTGCTATTCTTCCTAGGTTATTTACCAACCATGATGTGCTTCTCCAGGGACTAGTCTTTCCAGATACTGTATCCAAAGTACAAGAGACGAAGTCTTATTTTCCTGTTTCTAAGGAATGCCCTGGCTGTACTTCATCGAACAGATAACTGTTCTTCCTGCAGTGGATAATATATTCAATGTTCTTTGTCAACACCATAATTCAAATACATCAATTCTTTGTCTTCTTTATTCATTGTCCATTTTTCACATGCATAAGTCAATTGAAAATTGATTGGGTTAGAAGCACCTTGAATCTCCAAGTGACATCTTTGCTCTTTAACCCTTCTAAGAACTCTTTTGCAGCATATTTGCACAATGCAATAAATTCCTTGATTTTTTGACTACTGATGACATGAGTATTGATTCTGGATCCAAATAAAATGAAATACTTTACAATGTCAATCTTTTCACAGTTTATCATGATGCAGTGTTTTGGTCCAGTTGTGAGGATTTTCACTTTATTTATGTTGAAGTGGAATCTATACTGAAAGTTCTATTCTTTGATCTTATAAATAAATGCCTCTTCACTTCTAGGAGGCAAGGTTGTGTCACCTGCATATCAAATGTTGTTAATGAGATTCCTTCCACTCCTGATGCCACTTTCTTCTTCATAAAGTTCAGCTTCTCAAATAATTTGTTCAACCTACATACCCAAAAACTATAGTGAAAAGATACAACTCTGACAAAATTTTCCTGATTTTAAACAATTTAGTACTCCCTTGTTCTGTTCCAAAGACTGTTCTTGATCTGTGTACATGTTACTCATGAAAATAATTCAGTACTCTGGAAATCCTATTCTTTTCAATGTTATCCATAGTTTGTTATGATGTTGTTGTTATGTGCCGTGGAGTCGGTTCCGACTCATAGTGACTCTGTACAGGATTTTGGAGGCTGTAAATCTTTACAGGAACAGAAAGCCTCATCTTTCTCCCACGGAATACTTGGTAGTATTGAACTGCTGACCTTGTGGTTCGCAGCCCGATTCATAACCACTACGTTACCAAAAGGTAGAAAACATAAATACCGGGGCATGCTTTTGCTTGATGCTAGCTCTAGGAAACTTCACCCATGCCTCACCTCTAGCCCCAATACTCCCAACTATACTACCCTTGCAGGAAGTACCAAACCCTGCAGCAGCAGGAGGGGGATATGTAAGAATACAAGTCCCATTTCATCTGTCAGACTTAGGGTCAAGTAAAGAAACATTGGGTAACTTTTCCCAGCATCCAGGACAGTTTATTGAGCAGTTTGATAACCTTGCTAAATTGTTTGAACTCACTTGGAGGAATTTTTCTGTTATCTTTTTCCACTATCACATGCCTGACAAAAAGACTCACATTTTGAACACAGCCAAACATGTTTGTCAAATGTTTGATCTGCCCTAAAAATTTGTGGGAAATGTACTCTCTCGTTGCTGTTCAATAAATAAAAAAAAAAAAAAACAAATTGTGACAGAAATCCAGGATTAACAGATCACAAAAACATGTTAATGTAATTGACTAAGGAGATATAAGCTTTTCAAATTAAGCCTGTCAACCTTACCAATGTGTCAGAGGTAGTACAGAGCAAGGATGAGAACCCAGAAGTATTTAGAGGAAGGATATTAAGCGCAGTAAAAAAATATACAAATTTGAATTCTGACTCTCAGGAGGCTAACATTGTTATCAATACCTGTATTATTAACCAATCAGCTCCCAATATCTGCTGCAAGTTGCAAAATAATGACATTGAGACTCTAAGCTACTGCAACCCAGCTGTTAAGATTCACCAGTGCTGGCTATAGCAACCGAGACTTGGAAGTAATGGGAATGGGACTGCCAAAAGCTAAAATTCTTGTAGCCCCTATTGAGGCTGAATGTACATCTGCTACCTCTGGTGAACCCAGAGAAAAGGGAAAATGCTTTCATTGCATTAAGATGGGTCACTTTGGATATGAGTGCAGGCACCAACCTTAAGGAACCCCTTAGCCCAGAAAGTTCAAGTAAGTAAGTGTTTCTCAAATTACTAGCCCAAAGTGCAGGAAGAGGAGCCACTGAGCCCAGGACTGCCCCTTGTTCCTATGAGAGCAAGGAAGAGGCTACAAGGTCCTAGTGGCACAAGAACAAGAAGCATATTAGGGACTGGGGTCAAAGAATACTCTAGCTCCAACTCCAGTAGCTCCTGATGCACCTCAGGTGACTATGGACATGGCCGGCAAGTCAATTAAATTTATAACTCACTCAGTATTAAAATCTTTTGGCAGCCTCCTATTCCCTTCCTCCTGTCTAGTTATAAATATCAATCTCTATGGCATGAAATTCCATCATTTGTTTTATGAAGAGGAAAGAGCTCTCTTGTCTCACCATCAGCTGTAAAAATAGTTAACTTCCCCAACTTTTTATTTACACCTGAAGTAAGCTTCCTGACTATACCTACCTCTTAGAAATTAGGGCTATGTTCACCCTATTCTTCTATAAGAGTAAAGACACATGCACTCAGATATATGGGGGTACTGGCCAGAAAGCAAATTTCCTCCATTAACCCTTTTACTTAACTTATATCACCTCAATAGAGGAAGTTATCATTAAACTCATTACAAAGGCTCAAAGGCCCAGCTGCTATACACCAGATAGACAGTCAACACCTGTTACAGTTACTCTTAGTTGAGTAATAAGAAAAGTGAAAAGGGAAGCCCATTGTGTGATCACATCTACCTGGAGGCAATCAGAAAGTATAATAATACATCAACATACATTCATCTAATTATTGAAATCACACCTAATTATTGAAGATGCCTGAGAAACAGCTGATCATATTGTCACATGTCCAGAAACAAGAAAGACTAACTGAGTCAAATGAGCTAGAGGTAGACCTCGACTTCACATTGGAAGAAGGGCAGGGTTTAGAACTGCCTGAGAATGAATTCAGGAGACTAGTATTAAGATGCATCCAAATGCTTCATAGAGAAAAATAAGGAGGAAGTCAGGAAAGCACTACGGAAACAATAAAATACGATAGATAAAGCATTGGAAACAATTCAAAACATGCAAAAAGAGGTCCAAATGATTAATATTAAAATATCAAAAATGGACAATACACTGAAAGGGCAAAAGAGTAGAATTGAAGAATGGAAGCCAGAACTAGTAAG
>NW_006408606.1:315329-315978 GCF_000296735.1 Chrysochloris asiatica | reverse complement strand
ATTAAAGGCATCCAAATTGGCAAAGAGGAAATAAAGTTCTCTCTATTTACAGACAATATGATAGTATATGTAGAAAACCCTAAATAGTAAAAAAGCTACTAGACATCATTGGAAGATTCAGCAAAGTGGCAAGGTATAAGATCAACATAAAAAAATCAATTGGATTCCTCTATAGTAACAATGACAGCATTGAAAAGTACATGAACCAAGCAATACCATTTACAATAGCCAACCAAAGAATGAAATATTTAGGAATAAATGTAACCAGAGAAACAAAGGACCTATACAAAGAAAATTACAAAACACTACTACAAGAAACTAAAAGAGAATTACAGAAGTGGAAGAATATACCATGTTCCTGGATAGGAAGACTCAACATCATGAAAATGTCAATATTATCCAAAGCAAATTTACACATATAATGTGACAACACATAAATTTCTTTATGTTGTCCCAATCCAAATGCCAACAACATTTTTCAAAGAGATGGAAAAGACAATTATAAACTTTATATGGAATAGAAAAATATCCAGGATAAGCAAAGTACTTTTTAAGAAGAAGAACAATGTTGGAGGCCTCTCACTCCCCGATTTCAAAATTTACTGCATGGATACAGTGGTCATATGAGCCTGGTACTGGTACAATGAAA
>NW_006408606.1:313169-314674 GCF_000296735.1 Chrysochloris asiatica | reverse complement strand
TACAACACCTCTACAAGAAAAAGACAAATAACCCAATTAATAAGTGGGCACAGGACATGAATAGACACTTCAAGGAGGAGATCCAGGCAGTTTACAAACATATGAAGAAATGTTTATGATCACTAGCCATCAGAGAGATGCAAATCAAAACATCAATGAGATATCATCTCACGCCAACAATAACAGCAAAGAATAAATACAAAAAAAAGGGTGAAGGGAATGGAAGAACAAGGCTGATGGGAGAGCAGTTAGGCAGGTTCTAATGGGCTAAGTGGGACCAAGGTAAATGATGATGTATGCACAAACCTGGAACAACAGTGCTTGGGATACAGGAATTGAGGCATGGTTTGAAAGGGTAAAAGAGGGGAATAATGGTAAGATGCTTGGCTGTCTTTTGAATCTTGGTTTCCCTTGCCTATCATTGTGAAATAGACACTTGGGGAGGGGGGGAGTAATAGCCAAAAACATCACAATAGAAAGGCTGTAAGTACGACTACAGCCTATAACTGATTGGAATACATTAAAGGGGGCTAGAAGTTGCCCAGTGAAAGAGAACTCTTGTGGGGCTTTTGCATTGCATAAGACCATAGGTGGAAATTAGAATCCCATCCAGAATTGTCTGAGGTTGGAAATTTCCACTGGAAAGGACCAGTAGACCAGCCTGAAGCTGCTAGAAGAACAGAAGATACTTTGTGAATAAAGACCAGCAGGAAAAATCAGAAACAATAATGTCAGTATGACTGATTACTACAAAAATAAGTTGTTCACCTGTGAGCCATCAAGGCAAGTGGTCGGGTCCCCCCAGAGCAATCTCCCATCTAAGACTAAGACTCAAGTGGAATAACAAGCAGGCATGTGGTCTTGCTGGTTACCATGGGGAAGAGGGGGAAAAAACAGCAATCAAGTTGGGATCTAAGTCCAACCACATTCAATAGGCTCCTGTGAACCCAGGAGGAGACCTGGATGGCCAGCAGTTATGACATGACACAGGAACTCCTGGTCCCAGAGGCAGTGACATGGCCACAGAGGACAAGATTGAAGAGTGAAGCATCCAGCTGATATGAAGTGAGGGGACAGGCACAAGAACACCCATATTTGCAGATAGTACCCACTTGACCTGGCTTCAATGGCTGGATGATCAGAACTCGACTATAAGAAGAAAGAAGAGGGAAGGAACAACAACAAAAAAATAACCTACTACAATTTGATGAACTTGACCTACACCTACGGATGTAGTAGCTCAAAATGGGAACAAATCTTAACAGCAAGGATCACTCCCATCCCCCTCGGTACACAGTGTTGACAGGGATGGTCAACTTAGACATTGGCTATGCAAAATTGGGGGGCGGGGGTGTTGCTATAAAGGCAAGAAGTGACTGGCTTAAAAGCTTACTTCCCCTAGTTCCAGATGGGGAAGGGATAGGTTGAACCTCCACTGAGTGATTTCCAATCTGTTGGGACTTGGCTGGTGAAAAGAAATGGGGATAAGACTCTTGTGGTACAAT
>NW_006408606.1:310647-311662 GCF_000296735.1 Chrysochloris asiatica | reverse complement strand
GAATATGATAACCACGTGGTTTACTATGACAGGGATGACAAATGGAAGAGGAATGGTGTTACATTCATTTTGAAAAAGAGCATATACAGATCGGTCATGAGGTACAATGATGTCTGTGTTAGGATAATATCCAAGTGCCTACAGGGAAGATCAGTTAATACGACTATAATTCAAATTTACATCAACCAACCACTAAAGTCAGTAAGGATGAAATAGAAGAATTCTACCAATTACTTCAACCTGAAACTGATCAAACATGCAATCAAGATGTATAGATTATCACGGGTGATTGTAATGCAAGATTGGGAGCAAAGAGGAAGGATCATTGGTTGCAAAATATGGCCTTGGTGATGGAAATTATGCTGGACATCTCATGATAGAGTTCCACAAAATCAACTTTTTGTTCATTTCAAATACCTTCTTTAGACAGTATGAGACACAAATACACACATGGACCTCCCCAGAAGAAATACATAGAAATCAAATTGACTACATCCACAGAAAGAGATGATGGAAAAGCTCCATATCATCCATCAAAATAAGGCCAGGTGCAGATTGTGGAACAGATAATAAATTTCAAATTAAAACTAAGACTGAAGAAAATGTAAACAAGTCCATGAGAGCCAAAATATGACCTTGAATATATCCCACCTGAATTTAGAGATCATCTGAACAACATATTTGATACATTAAACACTAAAATTCGAAGACCAGAAGAGGTATGGGATGACATCAAGAACATCATCCAAGAAAAACAAACAATCATTAAGAAGACAAGAAAGAAGGAAAAGATCAAAATGGATGTCAGAAGAGACACTGAAACTTGCTCTCCAGTGTAGAGATGCCATAGCAACTGAAAGAAACAAGGAGGAACCACAGCTGAACAGAAAATTTCAAATATTAGCTCGAGAACAAAAAGCCAAATATTACAAAAAAATGTGCAAAAATCTGGAATCAAAAAACAAAAAGGAAGAAGACACTCAGCATTTCTCAAGCTGGGGGAACTGAAGAAAAA
>NW_006408606.1:307880-308956 GCF_000296735.1 Chrysochloris asiatica | reverse complement strand
GTTCTGTTGTCAATATGAGTCAGTACCAACTCAATGGCACCTAACACCATCATTGATAATTATACTGAATGTCAATGGATTAAATGCACCAGTTAAGAGACATTAAGTTAAGAGAATGGACAAGAAAACAAGATCCTTCAATATACCATCTGTAAGAAACACACCTTACACACAAAGACAAAAATAGACCAAAGTTAAAGGATGGAAATAAATATATCAAGCCGATTGCAACCAAAATGAGAAGGAGTGGCAATATTAATCTCTGATAAAATAAACTTTAAGTAAAAAAAAACAGCATAATAGATAAAGATGGACATTAACTCATAATTAAAGTGTCAATAGAACAAGATTACATAACCATAATAGGTATCTATGTTCCCATTGAAAGAATTCCAAAATATATAAAGCAAACTCTAATAGATTTGAAGAAAGAAATAGACAACTCTATAAGGAGCATGGGAGATTTTAATACACAACTTTGAGAAAAGGATAGAATAACCTGCAAGAAACTCGAAAAAGATGCAGAGGTATTAAACAACACAATTGGCCAACTGGACTTCATAGATGTGTACAGAGCATTCAACCCAACAATAGAACAATATATATTCTTTTCCAGTGCACATGGCATATTCTCCAGCATAGACTATGTGTTAGGCCACAAAACAAGCCTCCATAAATTTACAAACATCAATATATTACGAAGCATCTTCTCAGACCACAATGCCATAAAATTGTTGTCTTAGTTGGTGTTAGATGCTATGGACTCTGTACCAACTCATAGCCTCCTTATGCACAGCAGAACGAAACACTGCCCAATCTTGGGCCAACCTCGTTACTGGTGCCACGCTTGAGTCCATCGATGCTGCCACTTAGCCAATCAATCTCGATGGGTGTCTTCCTCTCTTTCTCTGTCCCTCCACCTTAAGAAACATGATATCCTTCTCCAGCGACTGGTCCCTCCTGACAGTATGTCCAAAGTATGAGAGATGAAGTTTGGCCATCTTGGTCTCTAAGGAGCACTCTGGCTGTGCTTCTACCAAAATGGATCTATTGATTCTTTTGGCAGCCCATGGCAC
>NW_006408606.1:304492-305521 GCF_000296735.1 Chrysochloris asiatica | reverse complement strand
AAGATGAGGATTTCTGTTACCATGAAAAATTTACAGCCTTGGAAACTCTGTACAGGGTCACTATGAGTCAGAACTGACTCTACGGCACATCACAACAACAACAATCCGGATGCCCCAATTTTCTTCATATAATCAAGCTTCTTGGATTATTTGCTAGCATACAGATTGGATAAGTATGGTAAAATAATACCACCCTGATGCACAACTTTCCTAATTTTAATAATTCAGTGTCCCCTTGTTATTGGTCTGTACAAGTTCCTCATGAAGACAATTAAACTTTCTGAAATATACATGCCTCACAATGTTGTCCATAGCTTGTCATGATCCACACAATTGAAAACCTTTGTGTAATCAATAAAGTACAGTAAACATCTTTCTGGTCTTCTCATCTTTCAGCCAAGATCCATCTGATGTCAGCAATGATAATTCCTTGTTCCATCTCCTCTTATTAATCCAGCTTGTGCCTCAGAAAGTTTTCTGTCAAGATATGGTTGCAGCTGTTTTTGTACTATGTTTAGCCAGACTTTCCTTGTATGTGATATTATTGATGTTGTCTGATGATTTCTACATTCTGCTGGGTCACGTCTCTTTCTAATGATCACACATATGAATTTCTTCCAGTCAATTGACCAGTTCCAAATTTTTTGGCATAAATCAGTAAGTGCCTTCAGTGCCGCATTAGTCTGTCGAAAAATTTCAATTTGTATTCCATCAATTCCTGGTGCCTTGTTTTGTACCAATGCCTTCAGTGCTTCTTGGACTTCCTTCAGTATCATTGGTTCTTCATCATATGCTGTCTCATGAAATGTTAGAACATTGACCATTTCGTTTTGGTACAGTGACTCTGCATATTCTTATCAAGCGTGGTCTTCACTTTGGTTTTTTAACTCCAGGTCTTTGCAAATTTCCTTATAAGAATTTGTCTTCTTGAACTGATCTTCGCAACTTTCATTTCAACTTTTTTACCACCTTATTTCTTCCATTTGCTTTATCATATATGTTAAAAAGAAAATTTCAGAGTCTCTTCTG
>NW_006408606.1:301165-302788 GCF_000296735.1 Chrysochloris asiatica | reverse complement strand
TGGATTTCTTGAATGTTGCTTCCATAGGCATTGAATGTAGATCCAAGCAAAATGAAGCCTATCACAACTTAAGTTAGAGCTTACAAAACAGGAAATTTGTCCATTTCATCAATGATGACTTTATCTTTTAGTGCTTCCCAAGATACTATCTTTATGTCTTTTACTCTCCACTTCACTTGATGACATCATGTACATATCATTGGGACTCATTTCCTTCAAATTCAGCTCCATTGTATTTATTCTCTGGTGTGGTGCTGTGGGCTAATGCATCAGACTGCATAGTCATTTGAACTGCAAGGTCGGTGGTTCAAGCTCATCAGCTGCTCTTTGGAAACCTTATATAGAGTTGCTATGGGTCAGAATCAACTCAACGGCACTTAACAACAATAATAACAAAGAGCTTCTCCAACCCTCATTGGTTTAGTATTGTAGTACCTGAAAGGTTCATTTGAACCACAAGGTTGGTGATTCAATCTCACCAACTGCTCCTTGGAAACCTATATAGAATCATTCATTAGTATTTAATGCATCAAATATTTTCTTGAACTAGTCTCTAAATTAGGTGAGATTTACTCAAGGTCATATTTTGGCTTTGTGGACTTGTTTCAATTTTCTTCACCTTTGGCCTGAACTTACATATGAACAATTGATGGTCTTTTCCATAGTCAGATGATAGTGAGCTTTTCCACTATCTGTTCCCACAAATATAGTCAGTATGATTCCTTTATATTCCAACTGGTGGGATCCATGTGTATATTCACCTTCTGTGTGGTTGAAAAAAGGTATTTGCAATGAGTATGGGTCATTGGTATTACAAAGTTCAATCATACAACATCTAGCATCGTTTCTATTGTTAATGCCATATTTTTCAATTATTGAGCCTCCTTTCTTTTGCTACCTTTCCATTCCAGTAATTATTAATGCAATATGAGTGGATGTTTGATCAATTTCAGACTGAAGAAGTTGGTAAATTTCTTCAGTTTTATCATCCTTGGCTTTAGTGATTTCTGAGTACATTTGAATAGCATTCTTATTAAATGTCATTTAAAAAAAGAGAGAAAGAGAAAAAAAAAGTGGATATCAGAAGAGATTCTGAAACTTGCTTTTGAACATAGAGCAACTAATGCAAATGGAATAAATGAGGAAGTAAAAGAGATGAACAGAAAAATGCAAAGGGCAGCTTGAGAAGACAAGGTAAAATATGGAATGAAATATACAAAGACCTGAAGTTAGAAAACTAAATGATAAAAAACACACTCAACATTTCTTAAGTTTAAAGAATTGAAGAAAAAATTCATGACTTTACTTGAAATATTGATGGAATCTATGAGCAAATGATTTAGTGATTCAGGAAGCATCAAAAGAAGATGGGAAGCATACACATAATCACTGTACCAAAAAGGATTGATTGACATTTCTTCATTTCAGGAGGTAGCATATAATCAAAATTAATGGTTGAAGGAAGAAATCCAACCTGCTCTGAAGGTATAACAGAAAAATAAGTCTCTAGGAATGGATAGAATACCAACTGAAATATTTCAAAAAATAATGCAGTACTGTAAGCACTCACTAATTTTGTGGAAGAAATTTGGAAGACAGCAACCTAGTCAGCTGATTAGGAAA
>NW_006408606.1:287682-299872 GCF_000296735.1 Chrysochloris asiatica | reverse complement strand
ATTTTTAGTTAATCCTTTGGAGAAATGCTTAACCTTACAACCTTTAGTCTTGGCTTTAGGAAAATACCACATTTATCTGTGGATTGTCAAAGGCTCCTGTGTATTAATTTAATATATATACCTGAGTATTAATATGAAAGCAATTTTCCATTAACTGCCAGTGGCCTCATTTGTTACACTCGGCCCTAAAGGGCCTCGAACCTCTGACTAGTCTTACACGGTCTGCAACAGTAAAGGTATTGTTCTAAGTGGTTATACAACAAACAATGGATAATTGTGCAAAGAATAGGAATTCTAGAGCGCTTAATTTTTCTTAAGAGGAACCTGTGCATAGACATAGAAGCAATCTTTGGAGATGAACAAAGAAATAATGAATGGTTTAAAATCAGGAAATGTGTGCATAAGGGTTTTATACTTTCAGCTTAATTGTTCAATGTGTATATTGGGCAAATAGTCCCAGAAACTGGAATATAATAAGACAGCAGCATCAGGATTGGAGGAAGGGATATTGGCAACCTGAAATATGCATACAACACAACCTTGCTTGTTGAAAGGAAAGATTTGAGACACTTGCGGATAAAGATTAAATAATGCATTATTCAATATGGATTACAACTTAACAAAAATGAAAATCCTCATAGGTAGACCAATGAACAACTTCATGATAAATGGAGAAATTATTAAAGTTGTCAAGGATTTTGTTTTACTTGGATCCACAATTAATATTCACGAAGGCAGCAGTCAAAAAATAAAATGGCATATTACACTGATGCCAAACATCTCTTTAATGTGTTAAAAATTAAAAAATGTTACTTTGAGGATTAAGGTTTGCTGACTCAAGACATGGTATTTTCAATAGTCTCACATACACTATGGCTGGAGTATAAATTAGGAAGATCAGAGAGGAATGGATGTATTTGTATAATAATATCTGAGAAGAACTTTGAAAATACCATAGACTGCTAGACAAACAAACAAATCTTTTTTGGAAAAAGTACAGACAAAATTCTCCATGGAAGTGAAGAGGGTGAAATTTCATCTCATGTACTTTGGACCTTTCATCATGTGGAACCAGTCTTTGGAAAAGAGCACAATGCTTGATAAAGTAGACGATCAACAGCAAAAAAAAAAAAAAAAGAGGAAGACTCCCAAAAAAGATGGATTGACACAGTGCTTGCAACAATGTACTCAAACATAATAGTTGTGGGGATGGCACAAAATGGGGTAATGCTTTGTTCTGTTGTACATAAGCTTGCTAATTTTCAAAGCTGATTTAACAACAGCAGTAAAAGCTAGAATGATACTGAACATATAAGACATGTGGAATAATTAATTTTGAACAATGTTATCAATTTGAAACATGAGTCCATTACCTGAAATATACAATTTCTAAGATTATAGCCACCACTGGTCTGACAGTTTGTTGTACTCTGGTGGCTTCTGTGATTCTAGAAGCAATGACACAGGTATTTTTTGATTCGGTAAAAACAGATTTCCACTTAGCTTCCAGATGAAGACAGACTAGGAAAAAGGAGAAATACTTCTGAATATTTAGCCACTGAAAACTTTATAAATAACAGTGGAACAATGTCAGCGCCAGTATATTGAAGATTGAACATGATGAAGAACACCAGAATATTGTTAGATTTAGTGCTGGAAATGAGCCCCTAAAGCTAGAAGGCACTCAAAATATGACTGGGAAGAGTAGAGTTGATCATGATGATGGGGATGGAGCAAAGCCTTCAGGACCATCATTTGTGGATGGGGTGCAACTCAGAATGTAAAGAAACAGCTGTAAACATCCATTAATAATCAGAACATGGACTGTAGAAAGTATGACTCTAGGACAATTGGAAATTGTCAAAAATGAAATGGAACACATAAACATCAATACTCTAGGCATTTGTGAGCAGAAATGGACTTGTATTGACCATTTTGAATCAGACCAACACATGGTTTACCATATCAGAAATGACAAATTGAAGAGGAATTGTGTCACAGTCATCATCAAAAGGAATAAATCAAGATCTGTCATGAGGTTCAATGCTGTCTGTGATAGGATAATATCCATATGCCTACAACGAAGACCAGTTAATATAACTATTATTCAAATCTACACACAAACCACTAAAGCCAGTGATGATGAAACAGAAGAAATCTACAACTTCTTTAGACTAAAATTGATCAAATCTGCAATCAAGATATATTATGTACAATGGTGAATGGAATAAAAAATGTTTGGAAACAAAAAAGAATGATTAGTTCTTGGAAAACATAGCCATAGTAACAGAAACGATACGGGGAATGCATGATAGAATTTTTCAAGACCAATGACTTCTTCATTGCAAATACCTTTTTTAAACAACATAAAAAATAACTATACACACAGACCTCACCAAATGGAATACACGGAAATGAATGACTACATCTGCGGAAAGAGATGGTGGAAAAGCTCCATACCATTAGCCAAAACAAAGCTAGTACAGACTGTTGAACAGATCATCAATTACTCATATACAAGTTCAGGCTGAAGCTGAAGAAAATTAGAATATGTCTACCAAGGCCAAAATATGACCTTAAAATATTTACTGATGAAGATCAAAGATCACAGCCTCCGCTAAAAGTTGTATTTCAATCTAAAGAAAACAAAAATCCTCACCACTGGACCAATAAATAACATCAAGATAAATGGAGAAAAGATTGAGGTTGTCAAAGACTTGATTTTGCTTTAGTCAACCATCGACACTCATGGAAGCAGCAGTCTAGAAATTAAATCATGTGTTGCCTTAGGCAAATCTGCTGCACAAGACTTCTTTAAAGTGTTCAAGAGCAAGGATGTCAGTTTGAGGACTAAGGTGCACCTGACTTATGCCATGGTATTTTCAATAACCTCATATCCAGACAAAATTTGAACAGTAAGTAAGACCACAGAAGAATAGATGCCTTTGTGTTATGGTGTTGGAGGAGAACGTTAAAAGACCTATGGACTGAACAAAGAACAAATCAATCTGTTTTGAAACAAAGATAGCCAGAATGTTTCTTGGAAACCAGGATGGCAAGACTTCATCTCTCACACCCCAGGCACATTCTCAGGAGGGACCAGTCCCTGGAGAAGGATATTATGTTTTGTAAAATGAAGGGTTAGAGAAAAATGGCACCTGACAATAACAACAACAGCCCAATTTTAGAGTTATTGTATTTTCTTCCTTTATTACTATTTAGAACTTTCAGAAATAGATAACCAGGTTGGCTCTGAAGTGCCCTTAGGAGAATTTCATAACCCAACCTTTTGACTAATAACTGAGTAACCGCGGGACTCCACACATTCTATTCTATTCTTTTTTTAAAAAATGTTTTATTGTGAATTATGTTCACATGAGAGAACATGAGCTTTTCATTCATTCTATCATATATCGTTATGTTGCCTTGGTTACAATCCCCTCCATGCATCATCAACCAACCAAATGGTACACCCCGCAAGCCCCTCTCCCTCGCTGCGTCTAGAATCCCCAGATGCTCCATCTCTCCAAGTCATCGTCTCTGCCTCCATCTCTAATGTCACTGTTTCTCTGTGTAGAGTCCCACACTCTGCTCTTCTCCCTTGATGGTGCCAGGGACCTCCGCTCCTGAACTGCAAAGTCAACCACTCCCCTCCTTTTGCTACAAAATGTCTACCTTTACATTTCCAACCCTCACAGTCAGTTATGATAGTAATTATTCACTATTGTACCATGTGAGTGCTATCCACACCACCTTTCATCAGTCCCACCCAGACAGATTGGACACTACTCAGTGGAGCTTCTTCCACTCTCTCTGGATCGAGGCTCCTTCTTAAAAGTTTGTAAGCCAGTACTTCTTGCCTTTGTAGCCTCCCACCTCCAAATTGGGTAGCCAACGTCTAAGTTGCCCATCCTGTCAACTCTGTGTATGGAGGCGATAGGTATGATGCTTGCTGTAAACATTTGTTCCTTGTTTTGAGCTACTGCATCCATAGGTGTAGGTCAAGTTCATAAACTTGTATCAGATTACTCTTTTTCCCTCTTCTTCCTTCCTCTAGTTGAGTTCTGGTCATCCAGCCATTGAAGCCTTGTGAAGTGGGTATTATCTGTAAGTGTGGGTGTTCTTGTGCATATGCCCTCTCTTCTTGTCAGCTGGAAGCTTCATTCTCCATGCCAGTCCTCCGTGGCTATGTCACTGATTCTGGGCCCAGGAGTCCCAAGGTCTTGCCAAACTGCTGGCCAACCAGTTCTCTACCCGGCTTCATGGGAGTGTTCTGGAAGTGTTTGGACTTAGCTCACAGCTTCATTGCTATTTTTTCTCCCACTTCCCCTTATCGGTGACCAACATGGTCACCAGTTAGAGCATGTGTCTGCTTGTGTATTGTAGCCCCATTTTAGGTATTCCAATCAGTTATAAGCAGAAGACGCACACATTCTATTCTTATGACCCCTTTAATTTTATTTCCCTCCAATTTGGAAAGCATTTTCTTTTCACCCATTTATATACATGCTTTTGCAATGAATACATTTTGAAAAAGGTTTTCTCAAACAAATGAAACCTCAAACAATCAATTTGGGTAGGGGTAAAACAAAACAAAATATAAAAATAAAATCAGCCAAAAGTAATTATAGAAAATATCCTGAAAGAGGTTTTTGGTATTTGTCCATTTCAGCATCTTCAAATTTTAGAAACCCTTAAAATATTTTCAAAGTTAGTTCCCGTCTTTGTATCTGTATATAACAAAAAGTTAATTATTCTGTTTTAATTTAGAATCATTTTTATTGAGACAGATGAAAAATATCACGGTTACCATTACTTTTGCTGTCTTACTTGGGAAATAAATGTGAGGTTGTGGTCTTATGATAGTTTACAACCTTCTTTCCTCTTTTGTTCTGAATTGTTCTTGGATTCAGTTGAAAGAAAATGACAACATATGGTCCATTAGTTTAAATGAAGTGGCAGAAGAATCGAATGGATTATTAATGATAATAATTTATACTTCCCTTTGTATCTATATGCTGTGACTTGAAAATTTGGCAAGACTCACAGTCAAATGAAGTTTAAGGATAAAGTTTGAAATATGACAATAGAGTTTCTTTGAGATAGAAAGGAATCCAGAGGAAAGCTATTAATATTGGACATTTATATATTCCCTATCTGTACTTTTGAAATCCCATTTGTTAGAAAATATACTTCTCAACTCACTGTACAAATAGGAATTAGAATGATTTTTAGAGTTTGTTGTCTTCATTTTATTATTGAATGACTACTCCAAGTTTTAGTAATTTAAATTGGAAATCCTATATTTTCTTCTGGGCATTTAGTAACTAATCATTTTTCAGTTATCAAGGGAATAGTAGTGAATGGTTACCTGGGTGTATGTATTTTTTGGACAATTCTTAGAATTATTGAGCAATTGAATGTGAATATCAGCAGAGAAATTCCAATGCTCTTTTATCTTTAGGTTCATTAAATACATTAAATAATTTGGTCATTTTATGAACTTTATCTTTTCTTTTCCCTCAATTTTTATTCCCTCCAAACAGCCTAAAAGTCCATAATTAAATAATAAAATTTATTTTTATGAGGTTTCTTGACATCGTACACCCCTTGATATGTTCTTTTTAAAGTGTTATTACATAAATTATCACCAGCAAAAAAAAAAAAAAAAAAAAAAACCACAAAACTTGTATTGCTATTTTAGCAGTGATATTCCTGTATTTCAAATGACAAAATAAAACATTATAAAGATGGCTTATACTAGTAGGAAAGCTCAGTGGTTCCATAGGATAAACACTGGACTGTGAACCATAGTTGCTTCTCAAAAGAAAGATGAGGTTTTCTGCTCCTGTAAAATATTTCAAATCTTGGAAGCCCTACACAGGGTCACTATGAGTCAAAACTGATTCCGTGGTACTTAACAACAACAATACAGGTAGTGGTGGGTGTGAGAAATCCATAGCCCTGCCACTCATTTATCACTACCCACATTCCTTTGTACACCCCTGAACTCTCCCTGTTCCTTGCTTTGGTCCTGAGACGCTGAAGCATCAAAACCCACTGCCATCTAGTCAAATCTGACTCATAGTGATTCTGTAAGACAGTGTATAACTTCTCCTTATGGTTTCTGAAACTATAAACCTTTGTAGGAGTATACAGCCACATCTTTTTCCTGCGGAGCAGCTGATGGGTTTGGAATACAGACCTTGTGGCTAGCAGCATAACTCTTAATGTATTACACATGCCAGGTACCCAAAATATTGAAAATTCATTTTGAATGAGAACACATTCATTCTTCAGAATTTTTCTCAATAATTAATTGGTAATGAAATAACACCACAATGTCTTATAGGAAGTTTTCTTTTTATTTTACTTTTTAATTCTTTTTCTTAACATTTTTTTTTTTTTTTTCAGTTTAGTTGTAAATACAAGGGAGTACTTTTGCCAGTGCAAAAATCACTTGGACAGTAACAAGAAACTGTGGTCCTTGACTCAGCAAGCCTTAATAGCAGCTTAATTTGTCTGTCTACAGAGCTATGAAAAATTCCTATTTGTGTTCTATAAAATAAAATGTATATATTTCATACAGCTGGGAAACAGAATGGTATTCTTCAGAAGAGCTGGCAGCACAACTGAGCACTTTCCCTGTTAAAACTATGGTTTCCTCTTTTCCCAGCCTTGTATTTAGTTGGTATGGAGAAGCCAAAATATAAAGTAAACAAGGACGCCTAAATACTGGGAAATCCAAAAGATATAATTCTTTCTTAGCTAAGTGAGATGTTTGGAGGATACACTATACATTTCTCAGCTCCTTTCAAATGTAATAAAAGTGTGACCAATTTGGCAGAATTAAGACAAAAATAGGAGTTGTGCTCCTTCTTTTCTTAAAAGTCAGTCCATTGTTATTCAGTGTTGATTAGAAACAAACTCATGCAAGACTTTACATGACATTTTAGAGTTGGTTAATAATTTGAAAAACAGAAATGCAATATCCTCCTCTAAAAAATATAAAGTAATAAAAACTATAAAATATAAATAACTAAAAGTAAATTCACAAAGTAAATAAACCATGGTCCTTCTGTAATAACCCATTCCTGATTTCATGTAATAATTACTTGTTTTGACAAGTTGGAAAGAACAAAGCAGGATGATATCTTGGCAATAAATATAGCAAAGCATCAGTTACAAAAACATACATAAAAAGTAAAATATTATAAACTGTTGAATAATAATCTAGGCCTGGAAAATATGCTGCAGTTATGATGCATCATAGCTATGCAGGAACTCTAGTGCAAGACGGGATGGAATCTTTACTGATTCTATGTAATGCATACACATTTAAAATAAAATGAGAAGTAGAGCAATTATATAATAACCTAGTTTTCTCCAAACATTCATCCTTATTTTCCTAGGTAATCTAGAAAGAAAGAAAATTATACTTAATTTTCCATGCAATTATAATTTTTATGAATGTGAAAATCTTAACCAACAAGAAAAGTAAACAAAACTAGTTTGCTCGTAGGCTAGCATTGAGAATGCAATATTGACTGGTGAAAAAGATAAATTTTAATGTTTCCACTGTTCTTTCTTAAGTAGACTAAAAAAGGAATATTTCTAAGAATATAGTAAGATCAATTCTGAGACAGTGTAGGACATGAAACAATCACTATGTCTAGTCAGAAGGCATAGACTTAAGTTATGGTTGTTACTTATTGCATGTGGAATTTTGGCAAGAGACTGAAATCCCTATAAAGTAAGAAAAGTGTTGTGTTCCCCATTTATCTTAGAGGATTGTGAAAATCAGTAAAAACCATAGAGCTGGACGTCCATACACAGATCAATAAGCATTTGTTTGTTGTTTAGTGCTATCGAGCCGGTTCCGACCCATAGCTACCCTGTATAGGATTTCTGAAGAGCAGCTGGTGAGCTTGAACCGCCAACCTTGCAGTTCAAACTGCTTCACAGTCTGGCGCATTAACCTACAGCACCACACCAGGACTCCAAAAAATTGAGGTAGGATCTGCTAATTATTCAAAATGGTTACTTGAAATAAACTAACTCATAGATAGAAATATAAGATACATTATCCTCAGCACTGATCATTAATGTAATGCAATACCTGTCGCTTTACCATCTCTGTGTCAAGAGCAATTTTCAAAGTCTCTTCTGACATCCACTTTGGTCTTTTCTTTGTTTCCTGTTTTTTAAATAGCCTTTTGTTTTTATCATGGTTGATGTTCTTGATATCATCCACAACTTTTCTGGTCATTGTTCATTAGAGTCTATTGCATTAAATCTGTTGTTAAGATGGTCTCTAATTTCAGTTGGGGAATGTTAAAGGTCCTGGTTTGATGCTGTGGGGTAATGCACCAGTCTGCAAAGTTGCTTGAACTGCAAGGTCTGTGGTTCAAGCTCACCAGGTGCTCCTTGGAAACCCTATACAGGGTCACTATGGGTCAGAACCGACTCGACAGCACTTAACAACAACATGTTCAAGGTCATTTAATAATAAAGAAAAGAATGGTGTAAAATAATTTAGATATTGAATGAAAAATTAGCACTAGCTCCAAATTCTATATACTGTCTTTCAGAACTGATAGACAAATAAAGATTTTCTCAGAAAACAAAAGCTGAGAGAATTAATAACCAGCAATTACACAACAACAACAAGTTACATCCTAAAAGACAGAGCAAAATAAGTTCTTCATAAAGAAGAAAACTTATATAGGTCTGAAACACATATCTACAAAACAAAAGCAGACAAATTATAAATGAAGACAAAATAAAAATTTTAATTTTCTTCTTCTAAGTGAATCAAAAAGATAACTGTTTATCTAAAATAGAAATATTGTTAACATTTAATTATAATTGATATAAGAAAACACATAAATAACATAAACAACTTAGTTAAAAGTATCCTTCATTCCCTGAATCTAGGAGCTTCACAGTATGGGAACCCCAGATCCAAAAGGTGCATCCCACTCCTGGTTCTTTTCCTTGGTTGTAGAAAGTCCGGCCTTTCTCTGCCCAATTCTCTTTTCTTTTATATCTCAAATGAGATTGACTCAAGATAAAACCAAATCCTATGGATTGCATCAGACCTCATTAACAGGATAGAGGTGAGAATTTACAACATAGGATAATTATATAAGATCAGGGCTTATCATCTCATATCACATTATGGGAGTAATGATTATATTATATTAGATCTCACCAAAGGGAATTATTACACCTTATTATTAAACTACTGAGAATCTTGGCCCAGCCAAATTAACACAAAATCTTAACTAACATAGCTATGTTAACCAGAAAAGGCATCCAAGACAAAGACTTGCATAGCATAATGACAAGGGGTTAACTTTTCAAGAATCTATAACAATCCTAAAACTGAATGTACCTAGTAAAATAAATAAAATAAAAGCATCAAAATATAGTTATTAAAAGCTGATAAAACTATGAAAGGAAATAGTTAAATCCACTATTATAGTTGGAGATTCCAACACCTCTTTCTCAGAAAATGATAGCTCAAACAGGCTGAAAATCAGCAAAAATACACTTTATCTGAATGTGTATGTTTCAAAGTACCATTAACTGATGTACATTCAAGTGCCTTCAATGAACTTGACCTAATAGCTATTGATGAAATAAACTATCTAACCATAGTAAAATGTATTTTTTTCTCAAGTTCACATAAAACATTTCCCCAGATAAATCACGTTCTGTGCCAGAAAACACCCCTTAATGAAGATAAAAGACTAGAAATCATCTAAAATATGTTCTCAGACAATAAAGAAAAGTATACTAAAATATCACTAAATATCCCATTTTGTGTTAATTCAACTTTGGATCATTCTAAAGTTATAACTTCTGAGTCTTTAAACTGAAATCTATTTCTTTATATATTTTTTCATTATTTTTAGTTCCCTTTACCTTCTTGGATTTGCTAAATATAAGTCTAATATTTACTTTTAATGACAGCATCTAGATACTCAAAGACTTGTCCTCATAAGCATTTTTTTAAACATTCAACTGCCTCAATTCTTTTAATTATTACATAAAATTATAGTGTCTAAAATTCTCAAGTTGTTGGTTGCTTTGCATACATTTTCACGCTCTCTAATATCTCCTTAAAATATCCTATGTGCCTAGCACAAAAAAACGCCAAGTGGGAGTGATTCCCAGGTAAGGTGATAATTGGCCTGAGTATAAGACTTTCCCAATTAAGTGAGATAAATAATTCTAAAGAAAATGAGGATAGTCTCCAAAAAGGTTTTTTTTTTTCTTTTTTTTTTCTGTTATATTTAAGGTAAATAAACTTAGATGATTTCCCAGAGTCATCAAACATTTTAATACTAAAGCCAAAGAAAATAAAATAAAAAGCACTATTCACTCAATTACCAATCAATTTTTTTTCAGTTACTATATGTAGTTTGGGAGTACTGTTAAGGTGCTATAAGATGAACATTGGTCTACTAACCACGAGGTTGATTATTCAAATCCATCAGCCATCCTTGGAAATCCTATACAGGGTCACTATGAGTCAGAACCAACTTAATGACTCAGTGGCACTTAGAAACAATAACAGTATGTATAGTTTTAATAAGATTTCAAGATTCCATTTAAACAAGAGACACAATGTAGCTCGTCATACTTTATTGAATGAAAACTAAACCTACTCAATTAAAACAAGTTTCATTTACATATATATTATATTTCCTTAACTAAATATCTTACTTTTAATCCTCAGTCAATTCAGTCAATATACCCCCATAAACTATGCCTGTAGATTTTTCTATAAAAGTTGAGGAATGTAAGGAACAGAAAAATCAATAAAGTGTCTACCTGTACATGGATTTGATTGCAGACAAAGAAGAATTTGGCTAGTTGTCCTATTTTAAAATTGCAAGCTTGTAAAAATTTTTCATGATAATGATATCTTTGGAGAAATCTCCATTTACTTTATAGTTACTTAAAATTTCATGCATATAAAATTCTTAAGACAACTTTAAGCACTTAAATTGTGTATAGAAATAGAACGTGTTTCTAAGGACTGCAGATGAAAAAACAAAACTAAGAAATGATACATACTTTTTCCAGCCTGCGCTGAGCGATTGAGTATCAGTACAACTGGCAGAAGCTCCTCAAGACCGGGGGTGGGGGGTTGGGAGCAAGAGAAAGCCCAAACACAAGAGGCGGAAGTATGAGCTGGGACGCCTGGTGACCAACACTGATATCGGCCTCGCAGCATACACACAAGCACACAAGTTAGAGGAAGCAACAAGAAGTATCAAACCCAGAGGCTGGAGGTGGGGAAATTCTCCTGGGGCTCTGAGTGTTGTACCCGGAAAACAAGGATCATTGATGTTGTCTACAGTGCGTCCACCAAGACCCTAGTGAAGAACCGCATCATACTGTTGACAGCACAGCAGTGGTACGAGTCCCACTATGCACTGCCTCTGGACCGCAAGAAGGGAGCAAAACTGACTTCTGAATAGGAATAGATATCAAACAAAAAGCGAGCTAAGAAAATTCAGAAAAAATACGATGGAAGGAAAAAGAATGCAAAAATCAGCAATCTTTTGAAGGAGCAGTTCCAGCAGGGCAAGTTTCTTGCATGTATCACTTCAAGACCAGGCCAGTGTGACCAAGCAGATGGCTAGGTTTGAGGGCAAGGAGCTGGAGTTCTATCTGAGGAAAATCAAGGCCCCGAAAGGCAAATAAAGCCTCCTCTCTCTTCCCTCACATCCAGCACATGTATTAAAGGTATGGGTTATTGCGCCAAGACTGCAAAGCCATTTGAACTGCAAGGTCGGCGGTTCAATCTCACCACCTGCTCCTTGGAAACCCTATACAGGGTCACAATGGGTCGGAATCGACTCAATGGCACTTGACAACAACAACATTCTAAAAAAAAAAAAGAAGAAATGATACGTATTACACTTCAAATGATGTGTTTTATCTTACAGGGTCATTTTTATCTGGACCATAAACTAGAATAATGGAATTTTAAAACAGCCAAATTTAAATTAACCAATAATCTGAACTTTCAGCCAACAATAGTCATTAATAAATACTAAAGACTAACATTTATCTGGAGGAGCTCTGGTAGCGTAGTGGTTACGAATCGGGCTGCGAACCTTAAGGTCAGCGGTTCGAAACTACCAGCCACTCCGCGGGAGAAAGATAAGGC
>NW_006408606.1:285403-286401 GCF_000296735.1 Chrysochloris asiatica | reverse complement strand
TGTTTGATTTCTTGACTACTGCTTCCATGAGTGTTGATAGTTGATCCAAGAAGGATGAAGTCCTTGACAACTTCAATCTTTTCTCCATTGATAAGGATGTTGTTTATTGGTCCAGTGGTGAGGATTTTTGTTTTCTTGACTTTGAGATGTAATCCATACTGAAGGCTGTGCTCTTTGATCTTCATCAGTTAATGTTCTAGGTCCTCTTCAGTTTCAGCAAGCAAGGTTGTATCATCTGCATATTGCAGGTTATTAATGACTCTTCTTCCAATCTTGATGCCACATTTTTCTTCACTTTATTTAGATTATAAGAATCAAGTCACTCACTGGAAACCTCTCCTCACTGTTAACTCCTCTAATCCTGTGCAAGTATACAGATTAATTCCAAGGCATTGGAACCAATGCATGTGATAATATCCCTGAAAAACTTATAAAGTGTACTTGGTGTAAGACACTAATTTCTCTCTTTCCATCACACAGAAGTTTCTCCCCCTCCCTGCCTGCTGTGGGTAGCTCATCTTTCACTTAACAGAATTTATGTGATGGATATAAGACATGTGAACATCTGATCTGGAGCCCTTCTAGCAACCATCTCATTGAAGTGGATTAGGTTGTTGTTAAGTGACTTTGAGTTGGTTTCGTCCCATAGCGACCCTGTATAGGGTTTCCAAGGAGCAGCTTGTGAGTTTGAACCACTGACCTCAAGGTTCAAAGCAACTTTGCAATCCATCATTAACCCACAGCACCACACCGGAAATCTGTGGACTAGGTTAGCAACAGTTATTTAATGAATTCACAATAGGCATGTAGAAACAATAGAATGTCACAGATCTGTAATATTTCTGATCATTCCCTCATAAAATAATTGTAGAGAGAACAAACAAGATGGCGGATCGAGTAGATGTGTAACAAAGAGCTCCACCAACAACAACACAGAAGACCCGACCAAGCAGGCTCAGGGGATGGTCCCAGAACTCTGAACCACATATAAAGGAATA
>NW_006408606.1:273943-281544 GCF_000296735.1 Chrysochloris asiatica | reverse complement strand
CGCATGGAGAGGGGGTGTGGCTGAGGACTCCAGATTCATCAACTAAGAAGAGAAGGACTAAGAACTGGTGGCCAGGAACAGACTTGCAGAATGTACCCTTTGGAGATGTAAATTAGTATATATGCCTGAGTGGGTTTTTTGTTTGTGTGTTTTTTAAAAAAAGCTAAAGTAGATAGAGAGAAATACTTTTAATTGATGGTATATGGAGGGGATTATAATCAATGTAATGAAACAAGTTAGGTGAATTGTTGAATGTGAAACTGATGGTGTGCCCTGTAAACTTTCACTCAATGCACAATAAAAAACCTTAAATTAAAATAACAAAAGAAGTAAAATTCAGAAGTCATAAAGAAAGTGATGCAATCATAACTTAAATATTTGATTTTAGCTTAAAATATAGAAAAGCTTACTTAATCTCCACTGTAGGAGTAAGATATTTTCCTAAAGAATGGGTCTGCTATTTGTAGATTCTCATAATTTTGGTTGCCTCAATTGCACCAAAAATGTATCTTTTGCTATTGTGAGTTTGCTTTGGGTTTTTGTTTTTTTTTTTAAAGAGAACCTAGATGTGGGGCTGTAGGATAAGCACTAGACTGCAAACCACAAGGTCAGTAGTTCACACCTACTGGCTGCACCTCAGATACCCTGTACATGGTTATTCCAAGTCAGAATGGACTCGACCACACTAACAACAGCAACAAAGCCTATTAAAAAGTTGCAAGACAAGTTTGATGCTGAAATCTTCTAGTACTTTATGATAGCCTCCCTCAACAATCTCAAACATTTTCAGGTATATTCTTCATTTTATTACAAGTCACTTGTATCTAATCTTTCAGACCACTGAATTTACTTTTCATTCAAAAAAGTGTATTCTCTTTGCATTTATATTCCACTTGTCTTTGTAATAGTCTACCAAATTCTATTAATATAGCCAGCAAAGTTACTACAATCAGCTTTGAAAACACTGCTGGCTCATAATTAGTACACATTGAATTGATTGGAACAAACTGCAATTTTCAAAATGCTTTGGAATTTAACCAGTAAATTACAGGGAAAGCAGAAAGCTTCAGTTAATCTATTAGTGGATTGAGGTTGAGTAAAAGTATTTAAAGTAAACTTCCATTGCACTCATCAAAGTCATCAGATTATATAAAGATTTGAAAAGAGCTTAAAGGTTTGCAGCATGATAAGATCTCTTAAGGCATGACTTGACTCATTTTTCAGCCTATGGATTGAAGTGACTATTCATTTTGAGTTTAGGGTGAAGGACAAAGTAGCAGAAAGAAAACTAGAACAGAAAATAAGGTTAAATTCCACTTTCATTTCTAATTCGCTTCATGATTAATATAAATATTAATCTATTTTATGAACTTGACTCAGAATCTTATAATACATGTTAAAGTGATTTTTATTCTTGTAAATAGTATTCATACATATATTTTAAAGTAGCATTACTTTCTATTTTGACTGTTACTTAAATTTACTGGCAGAGCAGAATATAGCAAATAGCTGATATTTTAAAAATTACTACATCAGTGTAGATGATATCTAATTTAAAATATGGTATTCTCTACATGTAAAGATAATTCACAAAAGAGCAAAATTTCAAAACCAACTCTAAAATCATATTTAGTAAGACATTGTTACAAGCATTTTTAGCAAATATTATTATTACAATCATGCATAAGAAATAAGTAAAACTCAATATGTCATGCATAGTACAAGGTTCTGACATTGGATATTTGGAGTTTACAATTGGATTTTCAGTCATAACATTTACATTATTTCTTTGCCAACACTAAATTTATTCTTATTCACCATAAGAGAGAACATTCATTTCCATTTCATTATATCTGTTGGTAAACTCCAAGGCACAGAAATCAAGTTAACAGTGCTTCCATTGTAAGTCTTTTATCACATTTCTGTACATCAGATTTCAAAAAGCAAGGACTCATGTTGAAATTGGCTAATAACCAAAACACTCACTGTCAAATTAACTGTTCCCATCTGAGGTGATAAATGGAGGGTTCATAACTATAAACCATGGCGTATAAAAAATAGCTCATTGACATCTGTTCTTAACATCTGGCTTTGTAACTGATGCACCAAAGCAAATGGGTATGCAATCCTCTTTTGCCCCTCAAAAATTAGCCTTTGCAATCATTTATGCCTGAGTTATGTGCCCACGCAGCCTCAAGAAAATGAAAGGATTTAGTGTTATGCTAATGAAAGGCTAGCATTCAGATCCATGCTGGTTTTATGCCTATCCTTTACTCAGTAACAATAACTCACTACCAGCAACATGATGGAACAGTATTTCTTCCCCAGGAAAAAAACAACAAAACAAAGCCATACTCTTTCTCCCTACTCCCAACTTTGCAAGAGAAATACTATGTCATTGTTGTTGCTGAGTGCCATCGAGTCAATTCTGACCCATAGTGACCCTGTATAGGGTTACCAAGGAGCAGCTGGTGAGTTATTAATTAATTTCTTAAGGAGTTTTTTTTGTTTTTTTTTTCCAGAAGGCTTCTTTAAAATAATCATATATTTATTTCTAATATACATTAAGAATTGACTTTTCATTGTTTATTTTTTTAAAACTCACTAATTAATATATAAAATCATCACAACTGGACCATGATAAATGAAGAAAGATTGAAGTTGCTATATATTTTAATTTGTGTGGATCCACAATCAACACTCATGGAAGCAGCAGTTAAAGAATCAAATGACATATTGCATTAGGCAAATCTGCTACACATGTTCTCTCTAAAGTGTTAACAAGCAAAGATATTCATTTGAGGACTAAAGAGTGACTGTAAATAGTACTTTCAACTGTCTCACATGCATGTAAAAGTTGTATTATTAATAAGGAAGATTGTAGAAGAAAACATGTATTTGAATTATAATTTTGGAGATGAATATTGAAAGTATCATAGACTGCCAGAATAGCAAACATATCTGTGTTTGGAAGTATAATTAGAATGCTCTGTGGAGGCAAGGATGGTGAGACTTTGTGTCTCATATTTTGGACATATTATCAGTAGGGACCAGTACCTAGTACCAATCATGCTTGGTAAAAGGGAGGCTTAGAGAAAAAGAAGACTCCCTGAGCTCAATGAGAAGAATTGACACAGTGGCAGAAACAATGGACTCAAAAGTACCAGAAATTGTGAGGATGGCTCAGGACAGGACAGAGTTTCGTTTTGTTGTGCTATGAGTCAGAACCAACTTAACAGCATCTAATAACAAAAATTAGTATCTAATAGACATTAGACAAAAATGTATTATAGTTAGCTTAACTAAAACAACAGTGGGATTTATAATCAGGTGAAAATATAATCAAATTAAAGAAATTACAGAAAATTATTTCTTTGTTGGTGAATAATATGCCTAGGCCAGGAAAACTCTCAATGATTTTAGTTGTTGTTAAATGCTGTGGAGTGAATTCTGACTCATAGTGACCCTGTACAGGGTTTCTGAGGCTTTAAATATTTATGGAATTAGAAAGCCTCATCTTTCTCCTAAGGAACAGCTGGTAGTTTCGAACTGTCAACCTTGAGGTTAGCAACCCGATTTGTAACCGCTATGCTACCAAAACTTATTAATGAGTTTAGAGACAATGCTTAAAGTCAAATATGATATTTAAGATAACCAGCACCCAAAATGAGATCCTATTTTATGACTCACTAATAAGGTAAGCAGTGTTCTGATGCTGAGTAGGTTAAGTAGCTTAACCTTAAGCTCTGGACTACTAATCACAAGGGTGAGCGATTCAAATCCACCAGACACTATCAGTCAAAACTACTCTGTGGCACTTCACAACAACAATAATAAAATAACTAGTAATGTGAAGGTTACACCTCAACATAAAGAAAACAAGTTGTTAGGTGCCATCGAGTCGGTACTGACTCATAGAAACCTTATGCACAGCAGAACAAAACACTGCCCAATCATGGGCCAACCTCACTATTGTTGCCATGCTTGAGTCCATTGATGCTGCCACTTTGCCAATCCATCTTGCTGGGGTCTTCCTCTTTTTCTGTGAACCTCCACCCTACCAAACATGATATCCTTCTCCAGTGACTGGTCCCTCCTGAAAATATGTCTGAAGTATGAGAAACGAAGTTTGGCCATCCTGCCTCCAAGGAGCACTCTGGCTGCACTTCTTTCCACACAGTTCTGTTGGTTCTTTTGGCAATCCAAGGCACTTTCAATATTCTTCTGCAACATCTCAAAAGCATCAATTCTGCTATGATCTTCCTTATTCACTGTCCAGGTTTCACATGCATATGGGGTTATTGAAAATACCATGGCTTGGGTGAGGCGCACCTTAGTCCTCAAGCTGACACATTTGCTCTTCAACACTTTAAGAAGGTCTTGTGCAGCAGATTTGCCTAATGCAATACGTCATTTGATTTCTTGACTGCTGCTACCAGGAGTGTTGATAGTTGATCCAAGAAGATCCTTGGCAACTTGAATCTTTCCTTCATTGATAAGAATGTTGTTTATTGGTCCAGTGGTGAGGATTTTTGTTTTCTTTACATTGAGATGCATTGAGATGCACTGTTTCATTGCAATGTTTACAATCTCTTCCATGCATCATCCAACAATATTTGCTTCCATTTCCTGTTTTGTTTTGTTTTGTTGTACACAGAAACACAGAGTCCTGGTGTGGCACTGTGGGCTAATGCGTCAGACTGCAAAGTCATTTGAACTGCAATGTCTGTGATTCAAGCTCACCAGCTGCTCCCCGGAAACACAATACAGGGTCGCTATGGGTCACTATTGACTTGATGGCACTTAATAACAACAACACAGAAACACTCAGGAATATATAATCATTTAAACAACCAAAGGGCACATTCTGTAAGCCTGCATCTTGGCAGCCAGCACCCAGTGCCTCTCTTTCCATGAGGCTAGAGTCCTCAGCTGCTCGCTATCTCCATTCCTCGTCTCTGTCTTTATCTCTGGTGTCACTGCTTCTCTGGATATGTTCCCACACTCTTGCTTGTGCTCTTCTTTTTTTTTTTGATGGTCCTAGATTCCCCTGTTTCTGTACAGTAAGATTAACCATTCTCCCATTTTTTCTACAAAACTTCTACCTTTATAGTTGTGACAGTCACAATTAGTTAAGATAGCAATTACTCACGATTGAATCATAAGAACCTTATCCCTATCTCTTTTCACCAGATCCATCTAGACAAGATGAAAACTATTTAGTAGGGACTGTACCTTCCCCTGCACACTGAACTAAAATCCCTCTTGAAAACTTGTAAGCCAGTCATTTGGTGCCTTTATAGCCCCCTCATTTTAGGTAGCCAATGCTTAAGTTGCCCATCCCTATTAACCCTGTATACAGAGGGGATAAGATTGATACTTGATATGAAGACTCCTTCCCTCTCCGTTCGTATTTTGAGCTACTACATCCATAAGTATAGGTCAAGCTCATCAAATTGTAGCCATTTACACTTGTTTCCTTTATCAAAAATAGTTTGTTTGATTTTTTTTTCATCTTTTTCTAGTTGAGTTCTGATTATCAAGCTATTGATACTACGTCAAATGAGTACTAACTGCAAGTTTGAGAATTCTTGTGCATCTCCCCTCACTTCATATCAGCAGGGTGCTTCACTCTCAGCTGTAGTCCTCCATGGCTATGTCCTTGTCCATGGGCTCAGGAATCCCCAGGTGTCAACACACTTTGGACAATCAGCCCTTCCTCTTTCTCTCATCTTCAGGTCAAATGTAATGTGGTTAAACTCAGCCCATATCTTCATTGCTGCCTTTCCCCCTCTCTTACACTCACCAATAGACAAACATGGTTGTCAGCAAGCTTACATGCCTGCTCATGTACTCCCTTTGAGTTTTGGTCTTGTAGGGAAGTTTGTCCTGAAGGAACTTGATTGCTTGCCTTGATGGCTCCCCTGCAAACAACTTGCTTGTTCTTGTAGTAGCCAATCATACTACCATTTTTGTTTTGGATTTTTCCTGCTGATCTTTCTTGAAGATGCATCTTGTATTGCTCTAGCTGCTTTAGGCTAGTCTGTTTGTCCTTTCTAGTAGGAATGTCCCACCACAGAAGGTTCTGGCTGGGCCTCAGAATTCCACATAAGGTCCTATATACTGCAAAGGCTCTATAAGAAGCCTATTTCCCTGGGCAAGTTCTAGAACCCCTTTTAGGTATTCTAATTAGTTATAGGCTGAAGATGGGCTTACAAGTTTTCTGTAATCATGTTTCTTGATATTCCTTTATTTTCCATTCAAATGTCTATTTTACAATAATAGGCAAGGGAAACCAATATTCATAAGTCAGTCAAGCATCTTAACATTATTTCCCCTCTTTGGACTATGGCTTGATCCCTGTATCACAGAGCTCTGTAGTTCCAAGGTTGAGCATATATCACTAGTTACCTCTGTTCCATTTAGCCCATGCCAACCTGCCTCAGATTCCCCCTATCTTCCTTGTTCTTCCACCCCTCTTCTTATGTATTGTCTTCCCCAACACCTGAACTATGGTGTATCTGCCCCCTATCCTGTGCTCTATCATCCCCTCCCTCCACCCCCATCAGACTCCACCACACCAGTAACCAACAAATATTTTTTCCCCTTTTTTCCCCTTTTAGTATGGGTATCTTTTTCCTTAAACTATTAATCCTAAATCCAGTGCTTATCATACAGCACCACCAGGCTCACTCAGTAAGAGGAAAAACAACATCCTACATAAGCAATTTAGGAATGGCATAGCGTAAATGGGAAGAGCAAGGAAAGCTTCCAGAAGTAATTTATTTACAAGTTGAAAACAGAGGAATTAGTCAAAGTTCAGCAAGGAATATGCTCCTTCGGTAGTAAACAGAATTAAGGAATTAACGACTACCAGAAATTTTGGTATTTTGATTTTAGCTAGTTGGAGGAGAATATTGAAAGTGCCATGGATTGCCAAAAGAACAAACAGAACTGTGTTGGAAGAAGTGCAGCAAGAGTGCTTCTTGGAGGCCAGGATGGCCAAATTTCATCTCTCATACTTCAGACATATTGTCAGGAAGGACCAGTCACTGGAGAAGGATATCATGTTTGGTAAGGTGGAGGGTGAGAGAAAAAGAGGAAGATCCCCAGTGAGATGGATTGGCAAAGTGGCAGCATCAATGAGCTCAAGAGTGGAAACAATTGTGTGAGTTTGGTCCAGGACCGGACAGTGTTTCGTTCTGTTGTGCATAGGGTCTCTATGAGTCGGTACCGACTCGATGGCACCTAACAACAAGTGGCATCTTGTAAGAAAACCCTGACAATCTGCCTCTAAAAGGTCACAACCAAGAACATGTGTACAGATTACTCTGAGTTAGAATCACTGTACAGTAACTAGTTTTTGTTCTTTGTTTGTTTGATAGGTTGGTTTTATTTTTCCATTTAAGCAAAGAATGGAGTGAAGTGTACCTTGAAGATGGGAATAGCATGCATAGAAGCTCAGAGTTGAGAAAGAGAACAGTGAAAAAGGAACCAAAAGAAGTGTGAGGATGATGAGACCATCATGTAAATCAGAGGATGAATGATATGATATAAGGCTAAAACAGGCATCAGAGCGTTGTGGTGGTGAGTGCAGAAGG
>NW_006408606.1:255032-273153 GCF_000296735.1 Chrysochloris asiatica | reverse complement strand
ATATTCTTCTCCAATACCATAATACAAATGCATTAATTATTCTACAGTCTTCCTTATTCATTTTCCAACTTTCACATGCATAAGAGGCCATTAAAATACTATAGTTTGAGTCAGGTATACCTTAATCCTCAAAGTGATATCTTTGCTCAGAATACTTTAAAGAGGTCTTGTACAAAGTATTTGCCTATTGCAATACGATGTTTGATTTCTTGACCAGGATTATTTATTGTGTATCCAAGCAAAATGAAGTATTAGACAATTTCATTCAGTTCTTCATTTATCATGATATTATTTATTGATCCTGTCGTGAGGATTTTTGTTTCCTTTCGTTGAGGTAGAATCTTGTGATCTTTGATCTTCATCAGCAAGTATTTTGCATCTTCTTGGTTTTCAGCTAGCAAAGTTGTATCATCTGCACATTACAGGTTGTTAGGGACTTTTCTTTCAATCCTGATGACATGCTATTCATGTAATCCAGCTTCTCGGATTATGTGCTCAGCATATAGATTGAATAAATATGGTAAAAGAATAGACTGCCTTGCTCCACATGCTCTTCTGAATACAGCTTGAGTTTTTGGAAGTTCTATATTGATGTACTGTTACAACCATTTTAAAATTATCTTCAGTAAAATTTTATTTGCATGTGATGTTAATGATATTGCTTGATGATTTTCATATTCCATTGGGTCACCTCTCTTTTGAATGGGCTCAAATACAGATATCGTCCAATAGGTTTTTCTGGTAGCTCTTTCCCAAATTTTTTGCATAGCTGAGTGCATGCCTCCAGTGCTGGATCAGTTTGTTGAAAGTTTTTCTTTGTACTCCATCAATTCCTGGAGGCTTGTTTTTTGCCAATACTCTCAGTACAGCTTGTACTTCTTTCATTACCATCAGTTCTTGATCATGTGTTACTTCTAAATAGTTGAACATTGTCAATTTCTTTATGATACAGTGACTTTGTGTATCACTTCCTCATCCTTTTTTTAAATACTTTTTATTATCAATTGAGCAAAGGTTTACAGAGCAGATCATCAGTTTTGCATTCAACAAATCATATAATTTGCTTCATTACACATTTTCATGCTTTTTGCATGATTCAATATTTTACCCATTTTGTTTTTGTCGATAGCTGCCATCAAATCAGTGCTGACTCTTAGCAACCCTATGCACAACAGAACAAAACACTGTCCAGTCCTGTACCATCTTTGCAATTGTTGCTACACCTAAGCCTATTGCTACTGTCACTGTGCCAATCCATCTTGTTGTGTGCCTTCCTCATTTTCTGTTACCCTCCACATTACCAAGCATGGTACCTTTCTCCAGTGATTGGCTTCTCTTGACAATATGTCTGAAGTATGAGAGATGATGTCTGACTATCCTGGCTTCCAAGGACTATTCTGGCTGTACTTCTTGCAACATGGATTGGTTAGTTCTTTTGGTAACTCATGGTACTTTTAATATTCTCCTCTAACACCATAATTCAAATGCATCAATTATTCTACATTCTTCCTTATTCACTGTTCAGCTTTTGCATACATATGAGATTATTAAAAATACCATGGCTTGACCATGTGCACCTTAATCCTCAACATCTTTGTTCTTGGACACTTTAATTAGGTTTTGTGAAGCAGATTTGTCTAATGCAATAAGTCGTTTGGTTTCTTGACTGCTGCTTCCATGAGTGTTGATGGTTGACCAGAGAAAAATGAAGTCTTAGACAACTTCAATCTTTTCTCCATTTGTATGGTTGTTATTTATTGTTCCAGTGGTGAGGTTTTATTTTTTCTTTACATTGAGATGTAATCCATAATGAACGCTGTGGTCTTTCAACTTCATCAGTCAGTATTTTGATTCCTCTTTGATTTCAACAAGCAAGGTTGTATCATATGCATATGGCAGTTTGTTAATGAGTCTTCCTCCAAGCCTGATGCCATGTCTTTCTTCATACAATCTAGCTTCTCAGATCATATGCTTAGCATACAGATTGAAAAAGGATGGTGAAAGAATAAGCCCTGGCACATATCTCTTCTAATTTTAAACCACTTGGTGTTTCCTTATTATGCTCGGACAACTGCCTTTTTGTCTATGTACAGGTCTTCATGAGCACAATTATTTCAGAATACTCATTCTCTACAATGATTTTCATAGCTTGTAATAATCCACACAATTAAAAGGATTTTCATAGTCAATAAAATAGAGGTAAACATCTTTCTGGTATTCTGCTTTTAGTCAAGATCCATCTGAAATCATTAATAATGTCCTTAGCTCCACATCATCTTCTGAATCTGGCTTTAAACTCTGAAAGTTCCCTGTCAATGTAGGGTTGCAGTCAGTTATGTATTATCTTTAGGAAAATTTCCCTTGCATGCAATATTAATGATATTACCTGATGATTTTGACATTTTGTTGGGTTGCTTCTCTTTGGAATGGGCACAAATATGAATCTTTTCCAGACACTTAGCCAGGTAATTGTCTTTCAAATTTCTTGGCATAGATGATTTAGTACCTCCAGTGCTGCATCAATTTGTTGAAAGATTTCATTTTGTCCTCCATCAATTCCCAGTGCCTTGTTCTTTGCTAATGCCTTCAATGCACCTTGGAAATCTTCCTTCAGTATCATTGGCTATTGATCATATACCTGCTGAAATGTTTGAACATTGGGGATTCTTTTTGAAACAGTGACTCTGTGTATTCCTCCCATCCTCTTTCAATACTTTCTATATCATTCAGTATTTTGACCATTGTTGTTGTTGCTGTAAAGTGCTGTAGAGTCAGTTCTGGCCCACAGTGACCCTGTATTTTACATCCTTATTTCTTATATTTACTTTAGCATCTCTACACTGCAGATCAAGATTTACAGTGTCGGCTGACATCTATTTTGGTATTTTCCTCTTTTATTGTGTTTTTAATGACCTTTTGCTATCTTCCTGTATAATAATCTTGATGTTATCCTACAACTCTTATGGTCTTCAGTCTTTAATTTTGATGTATCATATCTATCTTGAGATGATCTCTAAATTCAGGTGGGATATATTCAAGGTCATATTTTGGCTCTCGTGGACTTGTTTTCATTTTCTTCAGCTTCAGTTTGAATTTGCATATGAGTAATTGATAGTCTGTTCCACAGTCTGCCCCTGGCCTTGTTTTGGCTGATGATATGAAGCTTTTTCATCTTCTCTTTCCACAGATGTAGTCAGTTTGATTTCCATGTATTCCAAATGGTAAGGTCCATGTGATAGTCATCTGCTATGCTACTTTAGAGAAAGTATTTGCAATGAAGAAGTCAGTGGTCTTGAAAAATTCTATCATGCAATCGCCAGCATTTTTTCTGTTACCACCCTCATATCTTCCAACAACTGATCCTTCCTCTTCATTTCCAGCCTTTGCATTCCAATTGCTACTAATTATCAATACATCTTTATTACATATTTGATCAATTTCAGATTGAAGAGTTTCATAGAATTCTTCAGTTTCATCATCACTGGCTTAAGTGGTTACTGTATAAATTTGAATAATAGTGGTCATTAACTGGTTTTTACTTTCAATCACATGGATATTATTATTATTACAACCAGAATTCCACTGGGTCACTTCTCTTTGGATTGGACACAAAGATAGCTATTGATATGCTCTTCTTAATGATGAATGTGATCCTATTCCTTCTCAATTTGTCATTTGCAGTTTAGGAAAATACATGACTGTCAGATTCCAAATGGCCAATACAAGTCCATTTTAGCTAACTAATGCTTAGGATATTGATGTTTATGTGTTCCATTCCATTTTTGACCATTTCCAATTTTACTAGATGCATACTTAATTATGAATTATTCATACTTAATTATGAATTATTCTAATTATTAATGGATGCTTACAGCTGTTTCCCTTCATTTTGAGTTGTGCTCCATCAGAAAATGAAAGGCCTAAAGGCTTTTCTCTATTTGTGTCATCAAGGTCAACTCTACTTTGAAGAGGCAGCTCTTCCCCAGTCATATTTTGAGTGTGTGCCTATCTGAGAGGCTCATCTTTTGGCACTATATCTGACAATATTCTGGGGCTCTTCATCTTGGTTCAATATACAGTATTCTGATGCTGACAGTGTCCCATTTCTATTCATAAAATTTTCAGCAACTAAATATCTGGAAGTAGTTAGTCTCTCTTTCTTCTTAGACTTTCTTCTTTTGGAAACTCAACTGAAACCTGTCCACCATGGGTGACCCTTTTGGTATTTAATATACCCGTGGCATAGCTTCCAGAATTACAGCAACACTCAAGGCACCATAGAATGAGAAACTGACAGCCAAGTGGTGGATTTTACCCATAGAATCCTTCAGTGTTTCAAATATTTGAATTATTTCTTCAGTTGTTTCAGTTGGAAAAATGCTAAGTGTGTTCTTCCCTTTGGTTTTCTTACTCCACTCCATGTCTTTGAACAGTTCACTATAATACTTGATTTTGACTTCACTTTTAAATAATCATAAATCATAAATGGAGTATAGTTTTCAGTCTCACAGTGACCCTGTTTTAGAGTTTCTTAGGCTAAAAATTTTAAGGGAGCACAAAGCCTCATCTTTCTCCCAAGAAGTAGCTGGTGGGTTTGAGCTACCAACCTTGTGATTAATAATACAGTGCTTATCCTACACTACTATGCCAAGACTTCTTAAAATTTAACACCTGGAAATGAATGTGGCTTACTGCAAAAGTTAAAATATATTTCAATATTAGGAAATGCCTGCAAGGTTTACCAAAGTGATGAAAGATATCTTCACTAATGTGATGAAAGGGAAAAAAAATTCATAAACTTTTTAAAAATTTATTTTTTGATGAAAAATTCTTATTTACAAAAAAACAAAAACAAAACAAGAATCTTAAAGAATATTCAAGACCTTTGTATACCATGTTAAATATTTTTACTTTACCCATAGAGAAAATGAAATATTTTCTCATAAAATTGACAAAATGAAAGTTTGATTTACAAATACCCTCTCCTCCCTGACCCCCCCTCCCCCAATAACCATGTTATAGGGATTCCAATTCATGGAAGACCATTTTTGTTTCAGGACTGTAAACCATAGGTCTTTCTAGATTATAATCTTATGCAATCAAATCTGCAGGCCTTGCATCCATGGAACCCTGACCTTGGGCTGATTTGTATTGCCAATCCTTTGATTAATAGTCAGCAGCAAACTATTTGTGCCACTGAGGGTCCTTTAGAATGATTAATTATGGCTAAGATATGATTAAGGGATTGGAGAATTTGAAAAATAGTATCTGGATGTAGCTATGATCTTTGAGAATCATAATACTTCATTACCGAATATATGTGGTACAAGTCACTCCAATGAAACTAAGCAAAATCTGGCAAACTGACTTATCAATCTACTCTACCAGATCACTGGCTTCCTTAGAAGAAAAACTATATATGTATATATAGAAAATTACTGCATAAACTGACTTATTCTTCATAGGATGTCCCATAAAAAATTATCTTAGAACATTATTTGTATTAGATATTACTAACAGTTACTGCTAAATTCAATGATTGGAAGGAACAATTACTATTAAAACCCATAAATCATCAGGATGAGAACATGATATGGGGATCTCACTTTGTCATCATGGGTGTTTTTAATCCTCTTACTTGTAACCATAAATTGCCAGAGATGTATGGCAGAGAAATTCCAGAAGTTCAAGCCAGATTCAGAAGAGGATGTAGAAAGAAGGGTATCACTTCTGACATCACATAGATCTTGATTGAAAGCAAAGAATAAAAGAAAGATGTTTACCTGTGCTTTATTGACTGTGCAAAAGCTTTTGTTTGTGTAGATCATGACAAGCTATGGGAAACATTTCAAAGTATTCTGGAAAACTTAATTGTGTTCATGAATAACCTGTACATAAAACAAGAGGTAGTTGTTAAAACAGATCAAAGGAACACAAAATGGTTTAAAATTAGGAAAGATCTGTGCCAGAGTTGTATTCTTTCACCATACTTATTTAATCTGTATACTGTGCAAATAATCTGAGAAACTGGATTATATGAAGAAAAATGTGGCTTCAGGATTGGAGGAAGACTCATTAACAATCTGTTATATACAGATGATATAACCTTGCTTGCTGAAAACAAAGAGGATTTAACATACTTACCAATGAAGAACAAAGACAACAGTCTATGATATGGGTTGCATGTCAATGTAAAGAAAACACCAATAAACAGAACCCATATAAATGGGGAAAAACTGAAGTTTTCAAAGACTTGGATTGATGGATTGAGGGATTTTACTCATATAATCCACCAACACTCAAGGAAGCAACAGTGAAGAAATTAAACAATACATTGCATTAGGCAAATCTGCTGCACAAGATCTCTTTAAAGTGTTGAAAAGCAAAGATATCACTTTGAGGACTAAGGTAGTCCTGACCCAAACTATGGTATTTCAATAATCACATATGCATGTGAAAAATGAACAGTGAATAAAGAAGACCTTAGAAAAATTGATGCATTTGAGTGATGATTTTGGAGGAGAATATTAAAAGTATCATGGACTAACAAACACACACACACAAAAAAAAATAAAAAATAAAAATAAAAACAATCTGTGTTGGAAAATGTAGCACAGCCAGAATGCTCCTTGAAAACCAGGATGGTCAGACCTTGTCTCTCATACTTCAGACATATCTTCAGTAGGAACCAACCTCTGGAGAAGGATATTATGTTTGGTAAAGAGGAGGATAGGAGAAAAAGAGGAATACTCCCAATGAGTTGGACTGGCACAGTGGTGGAAGCAATGGGCTTAGACATAGCATAGTGAGGTTGGTATGGGACCAGACAGTATTTCGTTCTGTTGTGCATAAGATCTCTGTGAGTTAGTACCAACTCAATGGCACCTAACAACAACAGTCCTCCCACTGGGAATGTGGGGCTAACACAGACAAGATATTCTTATTGTTGTTGTGTCAGTTCTGTCTCACTGCCACCCTGTGTGGGATTTCCTAGAGTGATTACTGAGCTTGAACTGTTGACCTTGCAATTACCACACCTGTGTTTTTACTGCTGATTTTCTCCTGGTGATGCCAACGTACAAGACAGAGCTAGCCCAATCAGTATTTTAAGACATATTAGCAAGCCATTGGTCAATGCAATCACTGAAACAAGCCTCAAGCAAAAAGGAAAACTCCCAGGTCACAAAGGGAATTCTCTGCAAAGTTATATGGGAAACATAGATTAGTAATTGTGGTACATTAGGTGCTGGGAAGTAAAGCACTGCACCACAAAATAGGTTTGAACCACAAGGTCGGTATTACAAACTTACCAGCCACTCCTTGGAAAACCTATGAGTCACAACTGATTTAATGGCACTAATAATCACCAGTGCCTAGCACATAGAAGTCAAGGTATCATATAGAAAATTCTCAGCATATTTTTAAAATGTTATTTAATGACTTTATTTGCACTAATATAAATAAAAATGTATAAGCATATATCATAGAAAATCAAAATCACTGCATAAATTTAAATTAATATTTGTATTAATACAAAGTAATAACTAATTTTATTATCAGTTGTATTAATGAATTAATTAAAGTTGATGGTCATATTTATTACTATCTTAAAATAATAAAGCAGAGTATTATTTACACATAATTTTATTTGAAAGCAATATAATAACAATTAAAGACTATTCCCTTTTTCAACTTGTAGTTATTTATTCCATTGTTCATGGAAAACAAGGACAGAAAAATATAAAAAATTCTTAAAGAAAAAGGAAAGGCTACAAATAATCGTTATTTTTGTTAAGTGCAGTCGCATCAGTTCTAGTCATATAGGGTTTCCGAGCAGCGGCTGGTGAGTTTCAACAGGAGACCTTGTGGTTCAAACCCACTTTGTGGTCAAGTGTTTTATTCCACAGTGCCACACAAGAGTGCATGTGAAAATAAGTCTTTGAAAATTGGCAAGTATTTGAATATGCAATAATAAGAGCTATATTTTATTTTATTTCATAATTCTTATTTAAATATGGCAATAATAAAAAGAGAATCTGATTATATTAATACCCTAGTTTAAAAAATTTGCTTTGAAATTAAAATATCTAGCATTTACAGAATATTTCCAGAGTTGACATTGTATTAAATTGATTAGACTGTGAGTGATTTTTTTCCCTATTGTTTCCTACCAATGTTTCTTTGCTGTGATAGTTACATTGGTGTTTTAAAACAAAGAAGTAAACACATAGTACAGGAAGTAAGAAATTTAAAGAAAATCCTTATTTTCTTAGCATTTGGTACTTTTTCTTCATAATAATTGTTTCTATTGTCAAGTCTTTTGTTTTCTTTGGCAAACTTGAAATAAATCATCTCTACATTCTTCAGTGTTGCAAATTTGTCTTCAATTTGCTAGCCTATTCATGGGAAATTCTTGCGAAACTCTCTAACAATGTTAACCAGTGAACACAGGAAAGTTTCTAAATTTCAAGGGAATTTTTATAAATGGTCTTAAATCACATTTTTGAGAATGCAGTTTTTGTGGAGAGAAGATAATGGCAATACTAATATTTTAAATTGGACTTTAAGTCATGTTTTTTTCTATGTAAAATGTTTATTTTCAAGGATATTGTAACCAAGTACATATATTCCTTTAAATACTTGGAAGCATTTTAGTGCTACTCCAGTTTCTGTGGTGCTGAGTGAATGCAATGGACTGCAAAGTCAGTTTGAACTGCATGGTCAGCAGTTAAAGTTCACCAGCTACTTCTTGGAAACTCTAAATAGGGTAACTATGAGTTGTAACCAAAGGAGCTCTTGGAACCAAAGGAGCTCTAGTAGCGTAGTCGTTATGAACAGGGCTGTGAACCTTAAGGTCAGCAGTTCAAAACTACTTGCTGTTCCACAGGAGAAAGATGAGGTTTTCTGCTCTCATAAAGATTTACAGCCTCAGAAAACCTGTACAGGGTCACTATCAGTCGAGACTGACTCCAAGGCACACCAACCAACACCACTTAACCTATTGTAAAATAGTTTTGTTGTAAAAAAAAAATAAATAAATAGTATACTGCATTTACAAAAGTAGTTCCCAAGGGAAGGAGTGATTGGTAAATGTAGAAAGCATGTGTTACTTGCAAAACTTACAATAATCTCTCTAGGAAGGTGATGTGACTACAAGATTCATTATACAAAGTACCCTATTTCTGTAAAGCCAAAGATTAGAAGCATTCTCTATGTCAAACTGTATGCATACTTTGTATGTGTATTCAAACAGTCTTAATAATAATTGCAATTTTTTAGACATTCATTAAAATCTATTATATCCCTGACCCTTTTTTTGGTTCAGAAGGCATAGTTAAAAATGAACCTGTCCCACAGAAGACAAAACATTTCCAGGCTTTAATGAAGCAAACACTAAATTTCTTTCTCCCTACTTTACTCATTTGTATCAATGAATAAAGTAGGGAGAAAGAAGAAAATAAAAAGGTAAATAAATTCATAAATGAGATAACACTTCTAATATTTTATTTACTAAATAAAACACAATATATTTTCACCATATTTATTTTAATCTATTTACATTAAATCAACTACTTTCTTTATTGAGGACATACTATTTGTCAGTTTTTATCAATGTTGTTGTTAGGTACCATTGCGTCGGTTCCTACTCATAGTGATCCTATGTAGGGTTTCCAAGGAGTGACTGGTGGGTCTGAACCACCAACCTTTTGCTTAGTAGTTCATTGCTTATTTTACTGTGCCATATCGGTACTTCTTTTTCATCAGTATACCATTAAAAAATAGAATGATTAATTTACCAGTTGTTAAAGATATTACTTTAGACTACTGTCAATGTTACAATTAAAAGTGGATTCTAATTTTTATAAATTAATAAACAGTAAATAATTGATATTGTAAAGAGCCTGTATAGCTTAACTTAGTTTCAAAATTAGAAAATTGGTTTCAGGCAGTTTTAGCAATACTCAATCTGATTATGAATATGCAAATAAGCACATAATCAAAATTATATGATTCAGAAAAAAATTAGGCAGTGGGCTTAAGCTAATTACTCCTGTTTCTTTTTATTTACATTTTTAGTAGTTAGGGCATTCAAGATATTGACACTTGTGGCTACAAAAAAAAAAAAAAAAAAAAAAAAAAAACACTCAAGTAAAATCAAAACTCTCTTATTTTGAAATACAACATCTGTTATGTTATATCGTTTATCCTTCCCCAAAATAAATCTGCATGACTGCTTACAACCTTGAAATGTTTTATATATTTCATTTTTCTTTTCATTTTATGTTTTGTTTTCGTTTTGTTTTTTTCCCCCTGGAAAGCTAATCTTTGATGTTTCAAGGTCTTATTAAGTTTACTAGTATATGAGATCAAACATAATTCAAACTACTAAAGTTTTATGCAATCAAAAAGAAAGCATTACTCATTCATTTCTATGATGATGACTTTTAATGGGAATTTTAGTTACATGTACATGGATTTACCAGAACTTTAGATTTACGATGATTTTAAAATTAATTTTTATGTGGTCTAAAACTTTTCTTCCTGTTAAAATCAAAGATGTCATTTAAAATGTTCTTTATATATGAAAATGTATTTTCACAACTTTCTAAATCATATTTTTGCTCTTCTATATCTTTAACACATTTATGAAGCATTATCCTTTCAATCTCTAACTATTGGATATTTGTATTTAAATGTATGACACTAAAGTTCACCTCCTAATTTAATCAATGTGTACTTTAAAAATGAATATAAAGCTTGTATTTTTACTAAAGAAAAAATCAGCTTTAAAATTGGGCTGCCCTGCACATATGGAGACGATTTTATTGACCCAGCATCAGTTGGCCATGTGTCTTTAGTTGTTTTTCCAATAATGATCACGGATTTACACTGACTCATCCACACCCTTTCATCCAGTTTTCATTGTCAAGAAGAGCATGCCTGTGCAAGATGACTGGGATAAAGAGTATACACCATAGCCACAGAACAAAGAGAAGTTAGCAACACAACACACATGTGTATGGGGTTGCTTGTACCTTTGTCTATTTTAAGAAAAATTTAAGTTGATTATATTAATGAAACATAACACAGAGGGAAAATCACTTGTTATGCTTTGTAATAAAGTTTTAAATGCTTATTATAAAAGAAAGGCTTTCAGTTTATCTAAAACTAATGATCACATAATGTTTAAAAAAAAAAAAGAAAGAAAGAAGAAAGAATAAGAATAAGAAGATATTCCTTAGGTAAAGAAAGCACCATGCATGTGCAAATACCCTTTTGGATGATGGAAGTAGACACTCCCAAGAGCCTTCACATTCTTGAGAAGAAGTTCAATTAGATAGGTAACATACAAAGAGACATTTTAGTTCTGATGGAACCAACCAGAAAAAGATCAGGATACAGTCTGAGGTACAGAAGACAGATCAGCTGTATATTTCAGAAAGTTTCTAAAAATCTAATATATGAAGTCCTGATTGAGTGGATATCTATGTATTTCTTAAATGTTTCTTTTCTACTGATTTATAAAGTTAATATATGCTTGCTGAGAGATTTCTTCATTGTTTTTATAATGATTTCCCCCTGTAAATGTGAAAAGAGAACAGAAATCAAGATGTTTTATGAAATATTGTGTTGGTATTAAGTGTCTTGGAGTCAGTTTCAACACATAGTGATCCTGTATAAGATTTCTGTCAAGCAGCTGGTGGGTTTGAACCACCGACCTTGTGGTTAGCAGTCCAGTGTTTACCTACAGAACCACTTATTAGGTGCCATTAAGGCAATTTTGACTCATAGAGACCACATAAATAATATAGCCCAAATGTTTTTCACACAGTAATCTTTATGGGAATGTATCATAAGTTTTTTCTCTAACAGGGAAACCAACTTTTTGGTTATTATGGGAGCACTTAACGACTAAGCTGTCAAGGCTTCTTAAATTTTGGGACATTAGAGCATAAATGGCAATCTGACCTTAATCTGTCACTAAGACAGTGCAAAGATCAGTACAAGTAAAATTCAAGTGTGAATATAATTTTTTCACATTGAACAAGATAAAACAGATGTGTTAATAATAACGCACTTCCATGTGTCACTTATAACATGAGCCTTTGCTATTGTTGTTAGTTGTTGAGACACCATTCAGAACAAATCAGAACACTGTCTGTACCTCTATCACCCGCATAATAGATTGCTGACAGAACTCAATAATCCATAAGAGTGTTTGACAGCTGATTTTCAGGTCTTTCTTGTTGCTATGAGTTGGAACTGACTCCATAGTACTTAAAACAACAACAATCTTAATCTAGAAACAATCCAGAAACCTATTCAGCACTATAGCAACATGAATTACATAATTATGTAATTACATTTATAGACTTGTGGCTGTTCAAATAATCCAATGATGCTTGCTTGCCCAATTTTGGACAGACTATCTGTAGGAGATTCAGATTTATGAAGAAAAATGTGTCCTTATTTCTGAGGCAGGAGTCAAAAGGAAAACAAAATCAAGATATGTTTTATTCTTGTTTACACTGTCAATATTCTTATATTCTTAGAAAAAGATTCAACTTTGGAGATATTTCATAAAATAATCAAACAAACTGCCATGACCTGAACATATCTTTTATAATATTTTAAAATATTTTCTTCCTGTGTTTCCTCATGTATATTTTAATGGAGATTGTCTTTTATTCTATTTCTCCTTGTAACACTTTTTTTTTTCTATTTTAAAATTTTGCATTGTTAATGGCTTCATAAGATGCCATATTTTGAATACTCTTGATTAATTTTAACATTTATTTGAGAGATTTAGGTTAGTTTGCACATTTGTCTTAGTATGAATAAGGTCTATAATATTGATTGTTACAAAGTAGGCTTTTTGCATATATGTATCCATTTACATATTCATTCTTACAAGTGAATTTGCTTGTGTTGAACTGCAAGAAAACAGTTGCAATTGTTGATGAAGCTTGCCATGATGCTTTACAAAATATACTGGTTTGATTTTTATCTCCCAGTAAGTTCATGATAATGCCTAACAACCCCCACGAAAAACTCAGTAAAGCTATTGATTCCTGAAGCAGAAGGCACCAGGCTATGGCAGTAATCCTCACACATTCTGCTAAAAATAAACAGAAGGCTGAGACATTTTGGCAGAGAAGAAGCCTGGCCACCTCTAAATAGCTAGATCCAAGAAAATCTAAAGCCTCTAAATCCAAAATTACTTGCTACTTACAGGACCAGCTGTGTCTGGTCTACACAAGGGTGAGTCACAGTCTAGGGACATCAGTGTGAGTGTGAAAGATTGTGCAAGGCACATATATTATACAATTATATGTGAATTGTTTCCATAATATCTATGCATTGTTAGTTAGCATGTGTAAATGGCTTTTTGTATACCAAGATCATACTCTTGTATATCAACTAATGAAGAAATGTGTTAAAAATCAGTTGTGTGGTGTCTTACAGCCAATTGTTCAGCACTAGTAGTGAAACTATTTTAGTCTGGACAATATACCTATCAATGCAATGACTTAAATAAGTTGTAATTGCTGTTGTTGTTAAGTGCCATCGAGTTAGTACTGACTAATAGCAACCCTATTTTGAACAGATTCAAGCACTGCCTACTCCGGCACCAATCTCACAATCTTTGCTACACCTGATCCCATTGCTGTTGTAGCTGTGTCAATCCATCTATTGAGGGTCTTCCTCTCATTTCCTATGACCCTCTACTTTACCAACCATGTTATCCTTCTCTAAGGGCTGTTTCCTTCAGAAAATATGACCTAAGTATGAGAGACTAAGTCTGGCCATCCTGACTTCCAAGGAGCATTTTAGCTGTACTTCTTCCAGCACAGATTGGTTTGTTCTTTGGCAGTGCATAGTGCTTTTAATATTCTCCTCCAACACCACAACTCAATGCATCAGTTCTTCTGTGGTCTTCATTATTCACTGTCCAATTTACACATGCACATGAGGTTATTATAAATACCATGGCTTGGGTCAGGTGCACCTTATGCCTCAAACTGAAACCTTGCTCTTGAACATCTTAAAAACTTAATTGTGCAGCAAAATTTTTTAATGCAATGTCGTTGTTGTTAGGTGCCATCAAGTCAGTACCAACTCACAACAACCCTATGCACAACAGAACAAAACACTGCCTGATCCTGTACCAACATTGCAATCATTGCTAAGCCTGAGCCCATCGTTGTCATCATTATGCCAATCCATACTATTAGGGGTCTTCCTCTTTTTCTAAGACCCTCCATTTTAGCAAACATGATATCCTTCTCCAGTGACTGGTCCCTTCTGACAATATGTCCAAAGTATGGGAGGCAAAGTTTGGCAACCCTGACATCCAAGGAGCACTCTACTTGTAATTCTTCCAACACAGATTCATTTGTTCATTTGGCAATCCATAGTACTTTCAATATTCTCCTCCAAAACTATATCTCAAATGCATCGACTCTTCTATGGTCTTCCTTATTAACTGTCCAACTTCTACATGCATATGACGTTATTGAAAATACCATGGCTTGGGTCAGGCACACCTTAGCCCTCAAACTGACATCTTTGTTCTTCAACATTCTACAAAGGTCTTGTGCAGCAAATTTGCCTAATGCAATACATTGTTTGATTCCTTGACTGATATTTCCATGAATGTTGATAGGTGATTCAAGAACAATGAAGTCCTTGAGAACTTCAATCTTTTCTCCACTGATAAGAATGTTGTTTATTGGTTCAGTAGTGAGGATTTTTGTTTTCTTTACATTGAAATGCAATCCACACTGGAGGCTGTGCTCTTTGATCTTTGTCAGTAAATAATTTAAGTCCTCTTCACTTTCAGCAAGCAATGTTGTATCATCGGAATATTGCAGGTTGTTAATGAGTCTTCCTCCAATCCTGATGGCACGTTTTTCTTCATAGAACCCAACTTCTCAGATTATTTACTCAACATACAGGTTGAATAAGTATGGTGAAAGAATGCAACCCTGGCACACCATATTTCTCATTTAAACCATTCAGTAGTTCCTTATTCTGTTCAAACAACTGCCTTTGGTCTATTTAGTTTCCTCATGAACACAATTTAGTGTTCCAGAATACTCCTACTTTGCAATGTTGTCCATAGCCTGTCATGATCCACATAATCAAAAGCCTTTGCATAGTCAATAAAGCACAGGTAAACATCTTTCCGGTATTCTCTGCTTTCAGCCAGGATCTGTCTGACATCATCCATGATATCTCTTGTTCCTCTTCTGAACCCAGCTGGAACTTCTGGAAGTTTTCTGGCAATATATGTTTGCAGTCATTTTTGTATTACTTCTAGTAAAACTTTACTCGCATGGGATGTAAAATGATATTGTCCAATGATTTCTGAATTCTGTTGGGTCACTTCTCTTTGGAATGGGCACAAATATGGATCTCTTCTAGTCATTTTGCCAGGTAGTCTTCTTTCAAATTTTTTTGGCATAGATGAGTACAGTGACTCTGTATATTCATTCCATCTTCTTTTGATGCTTTCTGCACCATTCAATAATGATACAAATGCCTCTTGGCCCAGGTACAGATTCCTCATGAGCACAATTACGTGTTCCAAAATACTTATACTTCTCAATGTTGTCCTTACTTTGTCATGATCCAGACAATCGAAAGCCTTTGCATAGTCAATAATGCACAAGTAAACATCTTTCTGATGTTCTCTGCTTGCAGCCAAGATCCATTGGAAATTAGCAATGATATCCCTTGTTCCACATCCTCTTCTGAATCCAGCTTGAATCTCTGGAAGTTCTCTGTCAATGTATGTTTGCAGCTGTTTCTGTATTACCTTTAGTAAAACTTTAGTTGCATGGTATATCAAAGAGATTGTCTGATGGTTTCCACATTCTGTTTGGTCATCTCTCTTTAGAATGGGCACAAATATGGATCTCTTCCTATCAGTTGACCAGATAGTTTTCTTCTAAATTTCTTAGCAGAGATGAGTGAGTGCCTCCTGTGCCTCTGGACTTTCTTGAAAGATTTCAATTTTTATCCCATCAATTCCTGGTGCATTGTTCTTTGCTAATTCCTTCAATGCACCTTGGACTTCTTCTTTCAGTATCATTGGTTCTTGATCATAAACTACCTTTTGAAACGGTTGAATGTCAACCATTTCATTTTGATACAGTATTTTGTGTATTCTTTCCATCTTCTTTTGATGCTTTCTGCATCATTCAATAATTTGCCCAGAGAACCCTTCAATAACAAAAGTTGAGGTTTGAATGTTTTTCTTCAGTTCCCCTAGCTTGAGAAATGCTGAGCGTGTTCTTACTTTTTGGCTTTCTGACTCCAGATCTTTGCCCATTTTTTGTAATATTTGGGTTTATCTTCTCGAGCTGATCTTTGAAATTTTCTATTCAGCAAAGCATCTTTATGCTGGAGAGCAAGTTTCAGTGTCTCTTCTGACATCCATTTTGACCTTTTCCTTCTTTTTTGTATTCTTAATGACTTTTTGCTTTCTTCATGTATGATGTACTTTATGTCATCCTACAACTCTTCTGGTCTTCAGTCTTTCCACATTTTGTTGTCATATTTGGCTTTATCTTCTCAAGAGGATCTTTGAAATTTTCTCTTAATAAAATTAGCATGCCTTTAAATTTAAATAGTTTTCTTAAGAGCTGCCTTGGAGTCATCCCTCACTGTAGATGTGATTCCAAAATGTACTCACAGCAAACCCAAAGAATGAGTATATTTGGCTGTGAATATTGGCAGACAAACCCCATGAATTAAAGTCTGTATCTATTGCTATCTTTGTTGTTGTTGTTAAGTGCCTTCAAGTTTGTTCCTACTTGTAGATACCCTGTATAGGTTTCTAAGGCTTTAAATTTTGTATGAGTAGAAAACCTCATCTTTCTCCCACTTAGCACCTGGTAGGTTCAAATTGTGGACCTTGTGGTTATTATATGAAGCCACCATGCTCCCAGCTTGTATTCATATTACTTCATTATTATTTTTCAATTATCAGTGGTCTGTGATCCAAAATCCAACCAGTGAAGGAAATACTGTGTCTATGTGACTCATATAATAAGAGGACCATACTTGGTTTTTATATTCAGTACAGATGCTCTAGCCATGATCCTAATACCAAAGACGTGATTCAACCTTTTCACTTCCAAAACTATCAAATGTAAAATGAAAACAATCCATTTCCCCTATGTAACCTTAAGGCAAGGTAATCTGGTTGTTCTTTAGGCTACACTAAGGCTCAAAGACAGTGGGACAACAGTGCTAGAGATTTAGAAAATAAAAACCCCAGAGTTTTTGAAGGTTTTACCTGCCCAAATCCCTTAAATTGCAAGTAATCCTACATTTAATAATACACTGTTGTCTTACCCCAACACACACAAAATGGCATTATCCAAACAAAAGGTAGCTATCTACATTTCATCAGTAAAACAAAAGATAACTATGTATATTTCCACACATTTCCATGTTAGTCAAGCCTATAGACTGGCATAGGATGCTACTAGAGTAGGGTAGGTAAAAGGAGAGCTAATGACCAGTCAGACATCCTGGCTTGGCACTGTAGGATAAGCATTGGGCTGCTAACCAAAAGGTCTGTGGTTCAAACCCACTAGCCACTCCTAGGATACCTTATCAAGGGTTGCTATGAGTCAGAACCAACTTGATGGCACATAACAACAACAATGACCTGGCAATGGATGCATGATTACAGGTACATCAAACAGTGATTCTGTTACAGGAAGCTCCAATCACTCAAACAAAGGATACACCATTTGAGATCTGTTGGGAAGAAAAATTCAGATGCTCATTATCCTTCATTACCCACTCGAATGACTTCCCGCTGTACTTTGTTCTCACATTACAGTGAATTCACTAACCCACCAACAAGTGGAGCATTGTTTATCAATCTTACCCTCAATCTCCTACAACACTCCTTATTTACACACCCCTTATTTACTTACCTAGTAACTGATATCAGGCACCATTCTGCATGTAGAAAATTTCATAGTGAAAAAGATAAACCAATTTCATGGTCAATAAAGCTTAAATTCCAATTAGAAAATTAGAAAATAAATAAGTGAAACAATGCAATGTAAGAAAGCATTAAGGCACAAGTAGAATG
>NW_006408606.1:253377-254669 GCF_000296735.1 Chrysochloris asiatica | reverse complement strand
ATAATTAAGGGTTGTAAAGAAAGTAAAGCAAAGAAGAAGAACAGAAAGTGTTGAGATGATAATATTATAGGTGGACTAAATATTTTCTGAAGATACTGTATTTGAGGTATCCACCAATCATCTTCCAGTTTGTCTCACTGTGATGGCCTGTATGAAACACTGCCAGATATAACATGAATGTTTAGTACTGAAACATTATGAATAACACCAGAATATTGTCAGATATAGTCCCAGAAGATCAGCTCCTCAGGTGGAAAAGTTCTCAAAATATGACTGGGGAAGCACTACCAGTTAACCATGATGATGTGATGGAGTAAAGCTTTGGGGACCTTTATTTGCTGATGGGGCACAACTCTCAATGAGGAGAAACAGCTGCAAACACCCATTAATAATTATAACATGGAATGTACGAAGTATGAATCTAGGAAAATTGGAAGTTCTCAAGAAGGAAATGGAACACATAAATATTGATATGCTAGGCATTAATGAGCCAGAATGGACTGGTATTGTCCATTTTGAATCTGACAATCATATGGTTTACTATGCTGGGAATGACAAATTGAAGTGGAATGACATCACATTCATCATGAAAAAGAACATCTGATGATCTGTCTTAAAGTATAATGCTGCCTGTGATAGGATAATATCCATATGCCTAAAAAGAAGACCAGTTAATACCACTATTATTCAAATTTATGCATATACCACTAAAGGCAGTGATGATGAAATTGAAAAATTCTGGCAATTTCTTCAGTCTGAAATGGATCATACATGCAATCAAGATATATTGATAATTACTGGTGATTGGAATACAAAGGTTGGAAACAAAGAGGAAGGATTGCTAGTAAGAAAATATGGCCTTGGTGCTAGAGATCACATGATAGAATTTTGCAAGACCAATGACTTATTAATTGCAAACACCTGTTTAAAACGATGTAAAAGACAAATATACACATTGACTTCACCAGAAGGCATACACAGAAATAAGATTGACTACAGCTGTAGTAAGAGACAGTGGGAGCGCTCCATATCATCAGCCAAAATAAAAGATTGGTTTTGTATTTGAGGTGAAATTCAAACAAGGGAAGATCTGTGAAACAGCTTTATACCACAACTTGATGATATTATCATTGGTGGTGCCAGCAGTTAGGTGCAATTGGCTACTAAACTAAACATTGATGGTTTAAGAATATAGAGATTTTGGAAGAAAGGCTTGATAACCTGCTTTCATAGTGATTACAGCATTTTTGTACCAAAAGGAAATGGTTAATGTTCAGCCATTTCAAGAGATA
>NW_006408606.1:244038-251282 GCF_000296735.1 Chrysochloris asiatica | reverse complement strand
TGATGCCTGAGATGGAGGCAGAGATGATGATATGGAGAGATAGAGCAGCTGGAGACTTTAGACCCAGAGAGGGAGAGGGGCTGTGTGCTGATAACCGGGGGGCAGGCTTGTAGTGTATACCCTTTGGTTGGCTGATGATGCATGAAGGGGATTGTAACCATTGCAATGAAACGATATACGATAGGATGAATGTAAAACTAATGTCCTCCATGTAAACTATCACATAATTCACAATAAAACATTAATAATAATAATAATAATAATAATAGGAGCCTGAATTACCAGATTGGAAAACAGAAAGGAACAAAGGACTCCCAGGAAGATGAGAAAATAAATATCATAGAAAAGGTCATACATCTGATAAAGGCAATTTTTATACAATTGCTGCCACTGGATACAATGTGGCCTCCATTAATTTTTATTCCTTTGCCTGCAAATAAGGTTCACATGGCTCATTCTAAGCTACCTGAATATCTTAAATTCATAGCACTCAGCAGAAAGAGGTTTTGGCCCCATTTTCTTCCATGAAAGAAATGTGCACAATCTCTTATCAAGATTAAACCCACTATTAGTTTCTGGAGGTAAGCTAGAATATTAAGTGGGAAAGGGAAAGGTGGGATATTATTCAAAATATAACAAATTCATCTACAGAAAACCCTTGAAAACTAGAAAGCTAGTAAAATGACTTGTTTTTCTAGTTCTCACAAATTTTCTGCCTTTGAAAGGGTACAGTATTCAAAATTTGCTATCTCTGTTCATTTATGGAAAATATTTTAGTTTTCCTTTGCTGACACACGTTTGACTTTTGCAGCTTTTGCTGTACTATTTCAGTCATTACTTTATTTAACAGGTACTTACTGAACCATGTGATAGATAGTATTTTAGTTGCAATCAGCACATCTCTGAAAGCACAAAGATAAAGTGAAACAAGTGTAGATAAGAGAAGTAGCCAAAACAAAATGAACAAATTCATTGCCATCAAAGTGATTTTGACTCAGCCATCCTACATATAATTTCTAAGATTGTTAATCTTTACAGGAACAGACAGCTTCATCTCTCTTTCACGGAACACCTGGTAGGTTTGAACTACCCACCTTGTGGTTAGCAGCCGAATATCTTATCTATGTTGCACATTGTAGATCTAGACATCATTAGCCTATAAGCTATTATAAAAAATTAAAAAAAAAAAAAAAAAAAAAAACACTCCTATGTGCATATGCATGAGAAAGCTGGACAATGAATAAGGAAGACCATAGAAGAATTGATGCTTTTGAGTTATGCTGTTGGAGGAGAATATTGAAAGGCCAATGGGCTTCGAAAAGAACCAATAGATCCGTTTTGGAAGAAGTGTGCCAGAGTGTTCCTTGGAGGCCAAGATGATCAAACTTCATCTCTCATACTTCAGACATATTGTTAGGAGGGACCAGTTACTGGAGAAGGATATCATGTTTGGTAAGGTGGAGGGTCAGAGAAAAAGAGGAAGACCCCAGCGAAATGGATTAGCTAAGTGGTAGCATCGATGGACTCAAAAGTGGCAACAGTGGTGAGGTTGGCCCAGGATCAGGCAGTATTTCATTCTGCTGTGCATAAAGTTGCTATGGGTCAGAACCAACTCTATGGCACCTAACAACAACAACAATGTGCATTTACGAGTTTTTAAGCAGAGAATTTATAGACGGGCAGTAATAGAAGTATTAGGAGTAATATTGTTACCTAAACATCTCTAACTTCAGGAGAGATAATGGCCAGGATCAGCTGTAAGCTATGAGTTGATACGGACTTAATGGTACGTAACAACAACAATTTTTCAGAAAAATATAAATACAAACCATTTTATAGTGATAATCAGAAAGCAAAGAAACAGATCATTATTCAGTTTTTAAAACAGTATGAACTACATTTTTTGAGGAAATTTATCTTTACCTTCTGAATTTATGTTCCAGTTGCTGTCAAGTTTATTTCTTCCTTCTGTTGAAATAGCTAAATTTTTCCCAGTTTTTTTTTTTTTTTAATATTACAATATGTTCTTTTATATTACAGTCTATATTAAGTCCTTAAAAACATTTGCTTACTATTCCCAACAAATAATTCCCCACAAATTTAGAGGATTATAATGTTATCTCACAGTATGGTAGGCCAGAAACATGTAGAGCATGGCTAAGGTGGTCCAGAGCTTAGGGTTTCTCAAGGAGAAAATGAAGATAGTAGCAATGATGCTAATATCCAAACTGATTCAAGTTGTTGGCCAAATCCATTTCTGTTTGATATGATGAAAAAGTTTTGCAAATAGTGGTGAGTTTTGTAAAACATTACAAATGTAACCAATGCTACAGAAATAGAACACTTCAAAATAGTTGAAAAAATATTGCTATATATATTTTGCCACAATAAAATAAAATTAAAAAAAAAAACAGAACTAGAGTGCTTGATATAAGATGAAAAAATTACATTTGATCAACAAAAATGGTTGACAAAATGTTTTATTAGATATGTAGTCTAAACAAAACTTAAAATATTGCAAACTTTTAGAATTTGGAGCAAATAAAAAAATGACTAAAATTTCAGGAAAACATCTCTCCCTTTATCCTGTGGCTTTTAAAGGCCATTTTTTCCAGATGCATGAGTATCTGCCAAACAAATCAGGAAAAGCAATGGAAACAGTCCACATACTCTGCAAGCTTCATGATAGAAAAGAGGATTGATTAAATGTACTATAAAATTAAAAGCAAACCAGAAAGCCCAAACTAAACTGGACTCTTTTTTACTTCCCCAAATTACTTTTTTTTTCTGATTTAATATTTAGTAGAAACTTATGTGGAACAAAATTTTGACATTTCAATATTTATTGCATGAAAACATTTAGGGACACACACACACAAACACCATGTATTAAGTGCTTAATTCTTCCAATGAAACAATGAGGGAAATATTAGACCATCATTAATCACATCGAAGTAATATATTGCTCCAAAGTAGGAAAAATGTTCATATAAAATGCAGTTTTAGAGTAGGAAACAAACTATAATACTCTTTGAAGTATAAAATCTGCAGTATGACAGTATAATTGTGGGACCTAAAGAAGAAACTCCATTGTTTACTTTGGCCAAAGCACATCTCCCTGTTTCAGGAATGTGCCTGGTCAGCTAGTACCAGACAGAGATGACCCCCTCCCTCTACAAGCTGTAAAGAAAAGATAAACATTCCTGACAACCCCAAGGATAGATTATGTATGTCTTCCTTACCCTAATCAAGCTGCCCAAGCTACAGATAATGGCCAATCGGATTGTATTACCCTATACTTTACTAAATGAAAACCAATCCTAGAGAAGTTAAGTAGAAGACCCCCGAACCTGTTTGTAATCTCTATAAAAACCCCACTAACTAGGAGTTCGGGCCTTTTACCCGAGTCCGCTGTGTTGGATACAGACAAGGCCGAGGCTCGAGCTTGAATAAATAACCCTCATGTATTTGCATCAGCGACGGCTCCTTGGTGGTCTTTGGGGACACTGAAATCTGGGCATTACAGCTGGGGGCTTGTCCGGGATCCCCAAAACCCCTCACAGGACCCCCGAAACCGGAGGGTTGTAACTGGCCAGTAAGTCTGTGTCTGTGTGTGATCCCTTTGTCTGTGTTTGGTTCTGGAGCCCATGTTTCAGTCTGAAGTCGTAATTACAGCCCAGGCGGACACACCAAAAGATTACCAACAGGGTATCTTGGAAGGCATTCTAGACTCCCCAAAGGGGGGACGGAGTGCCCCAGTGTCCCAGGGCTACTAGTGAAAAGACAAGCGGGTTGTGTCCTCCAGGGCAGCGTGAAGCTGCTGTCTTGTTTTAGGCTCTGCATCCAGGCTGAGGAAGGATTGTCAGTGTCCCAGGGCATTTGGTTAAAAGACAAGCGGGCCACTTCTGCCGAAGCAGCGTGAGGCTGCAGTCTTGTTTTTATAGAGGGGAAGGAGGGCCCAGGAAATCTAGATATCTAGTGGAGAAGCTGGCGTCTTACTTTCGGTTTTGCCTTCAAGCTAGTGAAGGAGTGTCATGTTTCAGTTTATGTCTGTCTCGTTATTGTCTCTACTGTTCATTGAGTGGATGAATAGACGAATGTAGTAAAAGTGAACTCCCCTGTCCGTCACCCAACCTAACCTCATGTTTTTCCAGAGTTAATGTATATCTTGATCAAACTTAGGTTTTAGACTTGCTGTAACTGCTCCTGCAGGTGTGGGCTCTGGGGGAGGGAGAGGGAAACACCACTGGCTGTGGATTCCTGGGGCCAGCGAAGGCTACAGCAGCCCGAGCGTCACCGGGATCTGCGACCTGCCTGTGAGCTCAGCACTTCCCTGGCTGCCGCCCAGACTCCAGCACAGCCCGCACATGCTGCCAAAGTTTCGTCAGCCTGCCTCCAGCTACATCCTCCTGCCGAGTCTGTGTGGGCTTGCATTCTCCTCCCTGTAGGCCACCCCCACTGGAACTAGGGAAGCCTGAGCAGCCTGTTTCATGGTACCCCTACAGGCGGTATGGAGTGGCGCTCCCTCTGCTTAGCTGTCGCTCACCTCCCGAGCTGGCAGCCAAGGAGCTCCAGAGTGAGTTGCATGCTCTGCGATAACTCGGCTGCCAGCCTTCCATTTGTTGAGCTCCGCCCAGCTGAGAACTGGTGGGGCCTGGGCACCCCCAGCCACCTGCCAGGTGAGGACATGGGCCGGCGGCGGTGGGGGGGCAGTCTTTATCCCCCTCCCCAGGGGCAGAGCGGCGCCCTTCTCGGTAACGAGGCTCAGGCAGATGCCGGCAGATTTTCTTCACTCAATGAGCAGCAGCTAAGAGCCACAGAACTGGGGCCAAGACAAAGCCCATTTTGTGCAGGGAGCTAGCAGTGTGGGTGTAGAATGTGCGCGTCTGCAAGCGCTGGAAAGAAGCAGCTGGAACGAGTGAGCGGGTGTGGTGTGAAGAGAAGCCTGCCGGTGGAGGCCTGCCGGGCATTTTCCTGCCAGAGTCCGTGAAGAAGCCCCCTTTGTCCCTTGGCCCCGCCTGCTAGGCCTCTGTGAGTGAGCGTGCCTCCGGCGCCTCAGACCCTTACAGGGAGGGGCAGAAACGGGAGCCCATTACAAGCTAGTGAGGGAGCAAGCCCCACTCCCAACCATTCTGCTGAAAGTGGCCTACCCTCTACACTCGATACCAACGAGCCTCAGGATCCCAGCAGCAGATCCTACCGTACTTCTTCTAAAAGCAGTAGGGGCCCCTGTTAAGAAGCCTCCCGTGTGACACCCAACAGCCGGTAGAGTCTGTCCCCCATTGGACAGGAGGGCAGGCACCTCAGGGCGTGAGTGTTCTCCAGGCTTCACCCCATATCCTCGGCAGCACACCACACTCTCCCCATGTTCGCCATGTTTGGGGCCCACATCATGCTCCCAATGAGGCTCAAGGTTGCTGAGAGAATCTTCTGGTGTCCTGGGAGTCTGGCTCTCTCCACACTGCTGTATCCACCGCTAGCCCTTAATTAGTATTTAGTATTCATAGGAACAGTGGTAGTATTTTTACATGTTGGCAGCACTTCTCTGGAGAGTTAAAAGTGATATATGCAGCCAATTTGCACGTTTTTACCAAACGTAATGTCACCTCTTCTACCGGGTTCTCTGACACACTAAATAGTGACACGATGTTGCCTCATCCTATGCCAACATGTGAATATCATTCACTGTTACTATTCTATCACCCAGCAGGAGAAGTTTCTCCTTCATTTCCCAGGAGTGAGAGAAGTCATTATAAAGGACAATGGTAAGATGGGAAGCATGAGTAGATAGTGTTTCTGAGTTTAGGGATATAGAAGCATCAGAAAAGACAGTCAGGGATGGGAGAGAAGCACTGAAGACAGGGTTAACAGTGAGCAAGTACATGTAGCTGAGAAGGTAAATAGAATGATGACTACTGATTAGGACTCACGGTCAAGTGTGGGGAGTCCTAAACCAAAGTGCAGGTTCCTAAAACAAAGTGCTGGTTCCAAGAAAGAGAGACTTGAGGAGTAAGGCCAAGAGAGAAAAGATTATAGACTACAAAGGTAGATGGGCTGTGTAAGTGTTAGAAGATAGTACTAGGTAGGCTGAGTGTCCATACTGAAAGAAATGTCAAATGAGATTGAAAACAATATTAGAAGACAGTATTAAAAGAGAGCATTATGGAAATAAATGAGAAAAGAAGGAAAAAGGAGAGGCAGGCCAGAACACCAAGAAAAAGAGAGATTGCTCTTTGCAGAGCTGAGAATCCAGATTAGCAAATTACAGATGACAGCTGATAAAATAACACAAGGCTAAGGTCTAAGAGTAATTTGCTGTGCAGTCTAGTGGGTCTGCAGGTGAAATAGTTATGTTAGTTCAAGAGCTAGGAGATCAGGTAAGAAGTGTAGAAAATGAGAGAGTATGATAGCCAAAAAAAAGTAGTCTAAGGATGAAAAGCAGCAAACAATGTATCCCAGCAGCTAAGAGAGAAGAGGCTTGTTCAAAAGTTTAGAGACTGTAGTGATGACCAGATATCTAGGACAAAAAACACAAAATGGGGACAGAACTTTGCTTTCCAAAATGTGCAAAGTGTGTAGCAAACACAATGGAAAAAACAGAGTAAGGTTTGTGGAATGTACAATAAGTGAGATGAGGTCAAAGCAGAATAGAGTTGAAAGGGTGATATCAAAAGGCATAAGCCAGACCATGACAGTAGAAGAACTGTTAGAAAAGCAAGAAAGGACAGGGAGCATACAAGAAAGAGAATGTTTTGAAGCAGTGAGTAGAATTGAGGACCAGTGAGGAAAAAGAGAAGGCAAAATCAGCAGTTTCCAAACTGGGAACCTGGATAGACCTCAGGAGGTAGATCGATGGCATTAGAGTATTCAAGTCAGATTGTAGAGTGTAGAGCAGAGAAAGAAAGAGAATACAAAGCCCAGAATGTGAAGCAGTGAAGGGAAGTTGGGAGAAAAAAGGCATGATGAATTGAGAAGAAAAGAAAGAGTAAAGTTGCATATGAAGACGTAACCTATTAACAACTCCCAATGGCAGGCTAGCTGAAGGACATGTAGACAGAATTCAGTATGAAGTAGGAAAAGGCAAATAGTAGAGGAGTTGATTTTGTTTGAAAAATGTTTAGAAGTGTAAAGTTGAAGACTTAGAAAAGTTAAAATGACCTTAGAATTCTAGGGCATTTCTAGTAAGTAGCAATCTGTCAACTAAGTATATCAGTAGCCCACTATGCACAAGACTCTGGGCACCA
>NW_006408606.1:242107-243527 GCF_000296735.1 Chrysochloris asiatica | reverse complement strand
AAAAAGAATTCAGAAAGTCTTCTGTAGGTATTTTCCTATAGATCCAGAAGCTACAGAAAGTTGATAGACTGAGAAGAGGAAAGTATCCAAGATTTAGTAATAGTAGCTGAGAGAGTGTATAAGCATAAAGAAATGGCAGAAGAGAAACAGGTAAAGTCAGAAAGTTGCCAGACTCAGAACCTAGCTTGAGTCTTGCTAGCCACCATTGCAGAAGAGCCAAAAGAACGTGAACGACAGTTGAAGAAAATTGTAGAAGATAGACAAAGCCAGAGTGAGCGTAGAGAGAGACCCTGACTAGAGAAAAATCAATGTGCTTTCTGTGAAGAAGAAAGCCATTGAGCCAGAGAGTGCCCCAAGAAAAGACCAGAGAATAAACTGAAGGTCCCCATCCTAGTGGTTGATTAACTGAGTGACTAGGAGAGACGGGGTTCAGTGCCCCTCCCAGAGCCTAGAGTAACCTTGAAAGTAGAAGAGAAGCCTGTTAAGTTTCTGGTAGACACAGGAGCCCAACATTCTGTTCTGTTAGTGCTACACAGTCAAGTGTCTAGTAAAACCTCTTAGGTCCAAGAGGCTATGGGGATGAAACAGTACTCATGGACTACTCGAAGAACAGTAGACCTAGGTGTGGGTCAAGTATCCCACTCATTCATAGTTATTCCAGACTGCCCATATCACCTACTTGAGAGAGATTTGCTCACCAAGCTAGAGGCACAGATTCACTTTTATCACGAGAAGACAAAATTCCTAGACAAGAGACGAGAGCCTATTCAGGTGTTGACTATAAATCTTGAAGAAGAGTATCTGCTACACCAAAGGCTGGTACAGCTGAACCCTGATGTTGACTAGTGGCTGGCAGCGTTTCCTAAAACCTAGGCTGAGACTGGGAGTATAAGCCTGGCCAGACACAGGGTCCCAGTGTTTATTGAACTAAAGCCTGGAGTAAACCCTATACGAATCTGTCAGTACCTTATGCACCTAGACGCCCGCAAGAGAATAACTCCACACATCAGAAAGCTACTTGACCAGGGAATCTTGAAACCCTGTCAATCATCCTGAAACACCCCCTTGTTGCCCATACGTAAACCCCACTCTATTGACTATCAGCCCGTGCAGGACCTCTGTGAAGTAAACAGGAGAATACGGCCGTTGCCAGAAGCAACAACTTAGCTGACCAGACGGCCAGAGAAAATTGCTTTAAAAGCCGGCGTGGCCCTAGTGACTCAGTTGCCTGACCCAGTAGATGCCGCCTTGCCTGAGGACCCGCCTTATACCGAGGCCGACCTAGACTAGATCAAACATCTGACCATGACACACCTCATAGAGAAGTAGTGGAAAACATCTGATGGTAAAACAATAATGCCTGAAGCTTTAAGAGAGCGTATTCTCACAAAAATGCATCAGTCCACTCACATAGGCATTC
>NW_006408606.1:229069-241067 GCF_000296735.1 Chrysochloris asiatica | reverse complement strand
TTTTTTACTTTGGCCAAAGCACATCTCCCTGTCTCAGGAATGTGCCTGGTCAGCTAGTACCAGACGGAGATGACCCCCTCCCTCTACAGGCTGTAAAGAAGAGATAAACATTCCTGACAATCCCAAGGATAGATAATGCATGTCTTCCTTACCTTAATCAAGCTGCCCAAGCTACGGATAATAGCCAATCGGATTGTATTACCCTATACCTTACTAAATGTAAACCAATCCTAGAGAAGTTAAGTAGAAGACCCCTGAACCTGTCTGTAATCTCTATAAAAACCCCATTAACATGGAGTTCAGGGCCTTTTTCCCGAGTCCACTGTGTCGGATATGGAGAAGGTCCGGGCTCAAGCTTGAATAAACAACCCTTATTTATTTGCATCGTCGACAGCTCCTTGGTGGTCTTTGGGGACCCTGAAATCTGGGAATTACATAATGACCTTGTTGGAAATAAGTTCAACTATTCCAGCACATTTTGAAAAAAAAATTAATAGTTTGCTTTTCATGTGAGTGCTTTTGTATATATGACTGTGAGGACCTGAAGAAATGGAAATTTCCAAATTCAGTCATGTCAATTCATTCTCTATTACTAAGGAAGGGGTAGATACTTTAGTGATTCCACTCTGCAAGTGCACTACCATTCCTTTGGATGCTTATAAGTAAGCACCAAAGAATAATGTCTGTTCACAAACAGAAATTCAAGAAAGGATAAGATGGTGTCATTTACTCAGAAAGCAGAGGAACTAGAGGATATATGGCTATTACCATTCTAATAAAACCTACAGAAGATGGACCCTGATTGAATGTAAGAAAACTAGAACCAAACTTCAAAGTCATAAAAGAAGGAAATAAAATAAAAAAGAAAATTATATACTGTTTGAAATTGGAGGACTTCCTGAGACAATTGACCTGAGATATTCTTCAAACCTTGAATTTAAACTAAACCCTGAGGCCATGTTGTAGCTAAATATAGAATGGCCCACAAAGTGATGAATATCACCCGTAAGTGTTCTGCTTCTTTAGAAATCACCTATGTGGAACCAAACAATCAACAATTACTTTAAAATAAATATGAGAATATGAGAAGGCAGAGCAGTTTGATTAATCAAAACTGAACAATCATACTAGAAATAAGATTGCTCATGTATTTTGTCAAATGTAACCAATGCCGCTAAACAATTTATGTGGAAATGGTTGAATGAAAGGGAAACAAAAAGACTGTATAAATCTTTACCACAAATACACCAAACAGTATTAGAAAATGAACATGGCAGCAATTTAACAGGCTTCATATAACCACCATGACTACTTTATTGGCTGATATTAAGTGCCTGGGACAGAGAACCTGTATAGAGTTTCTGAGGAGCAACTGGTGAATTTGAATGGCCAACCTTGAGGTTCAATGAACCTTGAGGTACTTATCCTACAGTGTATCCTAAATTTTCCCTATAGCTTACCCTACAGTACCACACTAGGACCCCTTATTGCCTGATAGGTAATAAAAATATTTAACTGACAATAAAAGCAATAAAAAAAAAAAACACCTATCAAAAAGGCTCTTGATGTTTCATGTGTATTTTCATGTGTATTTTTCATGTGTATTTTCATGTGATGTTTCATGTGTATAACCATAAAGAAATGGCAGAAGAGAAACAGGTAAAGTCAGAAAGTTGCCAGACTCAGAACCTAGCTTGAGTCTTGCTAGCCACCACTGCAGAAGAGCCAAAAGAACGTGAGTGACAGTTGAAGAAAATTGCAGGAGATAGACAAAGCCAGAGTGAGCATAGAGAGAGACCCTGACTAGAGAAAAATCAGTGTGCTTACTGTGAAGAAGAAAGCCATTGGCTTTCTTCAAACAAGATAATGGGGGGAGTTTCAAACAAGGTAATGGGAGGAGTTTAATCAGGGAGTAAATTACAAAAATGTGAACAAACAAAGTAAAACCAAAATTTAGGGATTAGGAATAATGCGAAGACCACCGCTTTGGAGGCCTGAAGGGGAAGAGGAAAACAGGAGCTTCTAGACCAATAGAAAGTTTAGTCCTAACAGAGAGTCCTCCATTAAGTACTATGTACTTCTATACAAGAGCATAATTGCAAAGGAAATCCAGCACAGGTGAAAAAGAAGTGGACAGGGGAGAAAGGCAAAAGCAATTTTCAACACATTCAAGGTTCTTCTCAAAGTTCTCTTAATGTCAGTTCTACAGAGACACTTCCTTGATCCAAAGAATGTAAAATGTTTCTTCCATATACTCATGGAGCCCTGGTGTACAGATAAGCACTGGATCACAAGGTTAGCTTGGCTTGAACTACAAATGTGGCGGTTTAAACTCACCAACCAACCGGTCCTCGGAAGCCCTATCGTCAGAACTGACTCAAAGAAGAATACATACTCCTGGTGTGGCACTGTAGGATAAGCACTGGACTGTAAGGTCAATTTGAACCACAAGGAAACCCTTGGAAACTCTACATAGGGTCTCTATGAGTCAGAACCAACATGAAGGTATTTAACAACAAAATAAGGATCCCTGGTGTTGTAGTGAATGTGCCAGACTGCAAAGCTATTTGAACTGCAAGGTTGGAGGTTCAAGCTCACCAGCTGCTCCTTGGAAACCCTATACAGGGTCGCTATGGGTCAGAATCGACTCAATGGCACCTCACAACAACAACAAAGTGGTACTGTAGGATAAGGAGTTCAAATCCACCAGTTGTTCTGCATGGGAACAAGGAGACTTTCTGCTTCTGTAAGAATTACAGCCTCAGAAACTATATACAGAGTTATTATGAGTTGTCATCAACTTGATTCCAGTGTTTTATTTTGTTATGTTGTATTTTGCTTGTTTGCTTTGGGGGGTTTTATTGGTTTATAGACTCCAGTTTTTACACAGTAAGTACTAAGACTAAAAGAGACATCAAGATACATAAGAACACATAATTCTGTATATATTAGAGCTTGAGGGTCTTTAACATGCTAAGTAAGGGTCAGTTTGGACATCTACCCTGAAGTAAATAACTTTTTTCATTGTCAGTCATCAGGTAAGGAGCTAAAGAAATTATAGTTATAGGCTACTCTATGTGACCATAGTCCACAGAAATAACAGTGAATTTGGATGAAGTTCATTCCTTCTCCTAGATGGATTGATACAACAGTCACGAAAATGATATCAAACGTATTTTAAATCATGAGGATGGCACAGGACCTAACAATGTTTAGGTCTGTTATGCATAAAGTCTCCATGAATCAGAGCTGACACAATGACAACTCACAACAATTTCTTTGCTAACAAGTCTCCTCTAATATCCTATCCTGAGAATTGCCAATGAGGCTTGCATAAACTAGCAGAAACTTGCATCAATAGCTATGGGGTGAGAACCACAGAGGAAGCTACAAGGTTGTTCTTGCAGATGGATACTTTCAGTGTTTGGGCATTGTTTACAGGTATCTTCTGTAACAATGGTAAAAAAGACAATGCCTGAAGGTAGTAAAGTTTTATAGGTTGGGAAAAAAACCACTTTTAACTTAAAAGCAATTAATTTAAACAGAAATTCCTAGAAAAGTCAGCAGTTGTCCATTTAAGTTTCAACGACAAACTGGTAGTCTCTGCCTTATAGATGGTAAACAAGATAATTGACTTCAGTTTTCAGTGCAACCCAGAAAAGTAATAAAAGAAATTGTGGTGGAAGGTAATGAGAGAGGGAAAAAAAACCCCAACAACAACCAAAAACGTGGACTTTTTTTCTCATAGGGATATAGAAGGTTTTAATATAAAAGAAATCTGCCATCTTTTTTTTTTAATTTTAAGCAAGTGAGAGCCCATGCTTGCTGAATACAGTCCTCAGTCATTTAATTCTCTTAACTCACATAATCAGCTTTTTCCACTCAAATTTCTAATCTAGGCAATCTTCCATTTCTTGCCATTGTCCCACAAACCTTAAAATCTTGTCAATAATACCAGTTTCAAATAAAATCTTACCATGGGCAGAGTTCTCACTGCATTGATCATAACAAAGTATGGATTATAATAAAAATAATGGGGAAGTGGTCATTTTGAACTGCAAGGTCGGCAGTTCAAGTTCATCAGCCACTCCTTGGAAACCCTACACAGGGTCACTATGAAACAGCACTTAATATCAACAACAATTATACACATAATGAACTTCTACATAGGTCAATAGGCACTTGTTTAACCAGTACAAAGGGATACTGAATGGTTTAAAATCAGGAAATGTGTATGCTGAGCAAATAATCAAGAAACTGGATTACATGAAGAAGAAAGTGGCATCAGGATTGAAGGAAGATCCATTAACAATCTGCAATATGCAGATGATACAATAATGGTTTCTGGTAACAAAGGTGACTTGAAAATCTTACTGATGGAGTGAAGTTTACTGATGTGGAGGTCTTACTGATGGAGGTCAAAAGGTATCATTTTCAGTATGGATTACACCCCAATGTAGAGAAAACAAAAAATCCTCACAATTAGACCAATAAACAACATCATGATTAATGGAGAAAGGACTGAAGTTGCTAAAGGCTTTATCTTGTTTGGATACATGGAAACAGCAGTCAAGAAATCAAAGAACATTTGTTGTTAAGTGCCACTGAGTGAGTTCTGACTCATAGCTACCCTGGGTAGGATTATAGCATTTGGCAAATCTGCCATAAAGTACCTCGTTAAAGTACTAAAGAGAAAATATGTCACTCTAAGGATTAAGGTGGGCCTGACACAAGCCATGGTATCTTCAATCACTTTATATTCATGTGAAACCTAGACAAGACCATAAGAGAATAGATGCATTTGGATTATGTTGTTAGAAAGGAGTATTGAAAGTACCATGGACTGGCAGAAGAATGAAGAAATTTATTTTCAAAGAAGTACAGAAAAATTCTCATTAGACGCAAGGATAGTCTGACTTCATCTCTCATACTTTGGACATGCTGTCAGAACGAATCAATTCCTGGGAAAGGACATCATGCTTGATAAATAGATGGTCCACAAAAAAAGAGGAAGACTTCAAAGAAGATGGATTGACACACTGGCAGTAACAATGGACTCAAATATAACAACAATCTTATGGATGGTGAAAGACTGAGTAATGTTTTGTTTCATTGTGCATGAGGTCACTGTGAGTCAGAACCAATTCTAAGGCACATACTATCTGGGCAGAGTGGTAGCAAATCAAAGCCTAACAATGACTCAATGTGCCATAAATCAATTGATTTTTTTTAACATATAGTTGCAGTAATGATGGGATATGAAGATTTGTATCTACAAATATTTTCTCATAATTTCTTGTACTTCAATATCATTTATTCTAACTTCTCACCTCTTTCTATATGTCAATATTAACTGTACTGGAAATTGCTTAAAACATTGTTCTGCCCGTTCTATAAACTTATGTATTCCATCTGGAGATAATAAACTATTTCAGGTATAATAAAATTGATGTTGAATTGAAAATTAAGAATATTACATTTTTTCTCAGTTAACAGAAGAATATCATAGTGATTTACACAAGATAATTATAATCACTGAAAATGTTCCAGTATAATTGTAATTTATTTCAAAGTCGCTTTAAGATCTGTTCATCTTTAAAGAAAATGGTAATTTATAAACATGGTGATTATCACAATAACAAATTTAGCTTTCTATTTTCCTTTTTAGGATATTTGAAAAAAAAAAATTAAAGGTGAGGGGAGTGCAATTCTACTGTATTGAATAAAGAAATAATTCAGGTCACTTAGTGTATTGGGACAAGTGCATACAAATCTGGTTAAAGTAAGAATGATGGCATGATGCAATTCATTGTTTTTAAGTGAAAAGTGTTTTTTTTGGTGTGTGTTTAAGGTGCCTTTGTCAAGCAGCAAATACAGTAAGCTATACAGAAACCTCTCTGGTTTCTCACCTCATCACTCTCTCCATAATGAGACTTCATTTCAGATTTCTTTTAGATACCAATATTTCCAGTTCACTTGGCTTTACCCCATGGCCCTTATCTGAACCCCCTCCAAAGCCCTTAAGCACTTATGATTCAAAGACAGCTTACATTTCTACAGAAAGCCAGACTACTCTAGAGTTAGTAATAGGTTGTTAAGGTTTACAAGGAAAAGTAAGGGATCCATTAGGGGGTTAAAATGTTTGACTGGGAGGGGAATGGGAGGAGATAGCATCCAAAGTTGAGAAGATTAGAAATAGTTATTTTAACAATCAAGTTTAAAAATAGACTTTACTAAGATGCTTAATAAAGAATACTGTAGAAGCAGGAATAAAAATCCAAAATTATTAATTGCATATTGTAAAAGAGAAACTAATATGAGATAACTTGACACCATGTGATTATTACACATTCCACTGTATTAAGAGGCTATATAAAAAGTCTGCTTCTCTATTAACCAAAAATAATTGGTTGTTCATGTCATTGGAACCAAAAATGCAAGTTAAAATAAGTAGAACTTTTCATAATGAGATGGCTGGTGTCATCTCATCTCTCTTTTTCCTCTTTATGGGGTAAATATAACTTTTTGGAGAAGCATGAAGAATAAAATTCAAAGAAATTAAGTCAAATGCTTTATGCTAAGTTAAATTACTTGCTTTATTCTAATGTAACTTTAAAAGGTAGATATTCTAGAGCTTAGCATTAATTTCAGCATGTTTCTTGGTCTAATTTACTGAATAAATTATCAAAATTAATATTATTTAGTGACAACCAACTACTGAGATACCATCAAAAATATATATGTTGTTGTTGTTAACTGCCATTAAATTGGTTCTAACACATAGTGACCCTGTATAGGGGTTTCCAAGGAGTGACTGGTGGGTGTGAACCTTCAATTGTATTAACAATTCAGTAGTTATCCTACAGTGTCACACCAGTACCCCGTGCCAAAATATGTATGCTTGTTTTTATTGTTTTATGTTAATAAAAGGGAACATGTTTTTATGGTTGTTAAGTGTGGTTGAGTCAGTTCTGACACATAGAGACCCTGAATAGAGTTTCCTAGGAGCAACAGGTGAGCTTGAACCTCCAAACTTGAGATTCTAAGCAACTTTTACAGTCCAGTGCATTAACCCACAGGACTTCAAAATATGTATGGAATTTTTATATTAAAATTTAATTCAGTAGTGTAAAATTCACACTTAGTGTAGAGTTAATGCAAGTTTTAGCAGTCCACGTAGTAATGCAAGCACTATCACCAGAAAGATATAAAAATCTTCCATCATTCCACAAATTTCCCCTGTGTGCTTATCAATTTATTAACAGCAACTTTTTAAACGTCAAATTAATGACAAGAATTCCAATGGTTTGAATTATTATTATTATTATTTTGGTTTGTTTGTTTCTGAATATTAGCAGACACTCATTATAGGAATATTAGCCAGGAAATAAGATCTGATTATTAAAACTCAATGCCATACTCATTTTATACTTAAAGCAACCCTGTAGGATATAGTTGAACTGCCCCATAGGGTTTCTTAGGCTACAAATCTTTGCAGAAGCAGACTACCTCATCTTTCTCTCATTGACCACAAGTGGATTTGAACCTCCAACCGTTTGGTTGTTGTTGTTATGTTGTTAAGTGCCGTTGAGTTGATTCCGACTCATAGCAACCCTGTATAGGGTTTCCAAGGAGCAACTGATGAGCTTGAACCACCAATCTTGCAGTTCAAATGACTCTGCAGTCTGACACATTAGCCCGCAGTGCCACACAACACACACACGTCACCACCAGGGTTCCTATATGATTATTAGACTTCTCAATTCTATTGTATTTCTGAAAAGGGAACATGTATTATGAACTACTTTCTTTCTCTCTTTCCCTTTTCCCTCTAATCACTGCACTTTCTCTGTCTCTTTCTTTTTCAATCACTCCCCTACCCACAAAACCTTTCCTACTTCTTTCCATCTTTCCACTGTTATATTTTTATTTTTGTTTTTCCTTGTTTTATACAGACAGCTTTCCTTCTGATTTGTATTAACAGGAAAGAAAAACTCTCCAAAAAAGACATTACCTCACAAGCAAGAATGTAGCACTACATTAGTTTTTCAAGATTGGAGAAAGCGTGTTTAGGCTAACTGTGAACATCAGCAGTTTTAAAACCCAAATCTATGTGCATCTGGCACTCTTTATTGTCTTAAAGGTTCCATCAGTGGATGCTTAAACTCTCTCCTGGCAGCAAAAGTCTCCAGTGAGGTTTTTATATGATTTACTAAGAAATGCCTGGTTTCAGAAGTCATTCCTTTCAGTCCCCAGGGAAATGTGGCTGCTAGAGTAACTGCCCTTGTGCTACCTGCTAGACAACTTTGGAAAATCTTCTACAGAAGCAATATTTAGATTAAAAATGACAGTTTGAAACCTGTTTTTACTTTGTGCATGTGGTAAGAGTTCAAAGTTTTGTTAGTTGATAAATTTTCTGTTTTATTTTTTATAAAACTCTTTTTTTTCTAAACATGGGTATGGTAAGATGGTGCCTCCCTTTGGAAGCACTAAGTATTTCTATGTCATAATTTAATTTCAGGTGACTGCATAGCCCATTTTCACTTGTTCATGGTCCCTTAGGGAAGGTGCTATTTGTAAGTTTGTGATGGTTTAGTGCAAGCAATAATATATTGGATCAAATGTAGACATAGCAAAGACATGGAAACCAGATGGAACAGATTCAGAAGATGGTCTTAGAACTCTGAAGGTCAGAAAAGTGATAAATAAGTGGTTTGAGTGATTACTGAAAGTAAGATTTGGAACAGAAGCAATGCAGGAGATGACTCCTGAATTGGGGTGTCCAGCATGTCCCTCCACAACAACTTTGAATGGTGAGTGACTGGAGAGAGGGACAAAAAACCACCCTGTGATCTACAGAAACAGAGGCATGAGTGGGGATTTTGTTTTTTGTTTTTGTTTTTTCATGTCTTTTCTTTTGTTCTGTCTACTCATTTCCACGCTGGTGACCAGAGGGAAGACCTATAAAAATAGACATCCCAAAAAAAGGTCCTTCATTGCAGGTGCAAGGTTCTGTGATGTGTGGAAATATTGGCATGGATTAGTGCTGTGAAAAAGCTGTACCATGGAAGAAACTGCTACAGGAGTCTTTTCCAAAGCAGATCTGGCCAGCCTTAAGGCTGTTTCTCACTCGGAGAATCAACTAAACAGAAAAAAAAAAAAGAGGCCTGTATTAAATCATAGTTGCACAGTGAGAACATCAGGAAATTTCTCAGCTTTGAAGGCAAGATTCCATTGTTATTGTTAAGTGCTGTTGAGTTGGTTCCAACCCACAATGACCCTGTATAGGCTTTCCAAGGAGCAACTGATGAGCTTGAACTGCCAACCTCGTGGTTCAAACTAACTTTGCAATCAAGCACATTAACTCCAGAACTCCAATATTCTACTAGGTGGCATTAAAGAATTACTCGTTTCTTTCCAGTGGTTTTCTTTTTTATTGCTTTGTTTTTTGGATTTTTTCCCCCTCCTTCTTTCTGTTTTATGCGTATTTTTTTCCTGGAGCTTTTATAATGTTCAACTTTCAATTTTTGTTTTGATATCTGGTCCTCTTTCTAGATTATGGGGTTGCTTTCTCTTCATACTTCACCTAACAAGAGACAGCAACCTTGAACATATGGACAAGCCACAATTAAACTCTCTGAAACTTCACCAATTGGGCAAGACCCAATGCCAACTGCTATACACCAGAGCAGTTTCTACAACCAACACCTGTTAAAACACACTGAATTGAGGTGTAAGAGTAGCGAACAGAGAAGCACAACTCCTAATCACACCTACCAGGAGACTTGGAGAATACTTAAGAATACACCAACATACATTCATCAAATTAATACAAATACAGAAACACCACAATGCCTAAAAAGCAGCAGAAAATTTCTGCTCGTGTGTAAATACAAGATAGAATAGCTCAAACAAATGACCTAGAAGAAAAGCTAGGTATTGCGTTGGAGGGTGGAGAGGATTTGGAAATTTCTGAAAAAGAATTTAGGAGAATGATATTGAGGTGCATCTAAATGTTCCACAGAATGGTCAAGGAAAATAAGGAGGAATTCAGAAAAGTGGTACAGGAACAATCGAACAAAATAGCTATAGCTTTAGAGACAATACAAAACTTGCAAAAAGAGCTGCAGAGAATCAATACTAAACTATCAGAAATGGACAGTAAACAGAAAGGGCAAAGGACTAGAATTGAAAGGATGGATGCTATGATCAGTGAGCTTGAAGATAAATCACTCAATGCTGCTAAGATAGAAGAATAAGCAGAAAAAAAATAAGGAAAAATCCAAAAAAAAGTCTAATATTTATGTGGGACACATGAAGAGGAATAACCTGAGGCTGAATGGAATTCCAGAACAGGAAGAAACAAAGAAAACTACAGAAGAGATAGAATATTTCCCTAACATCTTAAAAGATGAGAAGATAAACATTCAAGTAGCTGTACAAACCCTAGGCAGGATAGAGTCCAAAAGAAAATCACCAAGACATATAATTAACCTCTTCAAAAGCAAAGACAAGGAGAGTATACTGAAAAGACCTTGGAAAAACTGAAGTATTACCTACAAAGGAAAGTCAAAAATATTAAACTCTGATTTCTCAACAGAAATCATGCAGTCAATAAGGCAATGGTCAGACATATACAATACTTGGAGAAAAATAATAAAATAACCAACAAAGCTGTAAATCAAATATGATGGTGAAAAAAAGAACAGTTTTAGATAAACAGACAATAAGGGATTTGTAAAGGTCAAGCCAGCACTCCAAAATATACCCAAGGGAGTCATTTGGACTGAGAACCAACAATAGCAGACAACAACCAGAGATTGACATATGCGAAAACACCACCTGAAATAGTCCAGAACAGTACAAAACTACAAGAATGAAATTAGTGGATCTGGAAGATCAGTCTATAATCAGGACAACTACAAAACAAAAAAGGGGAAAATATAGTAACAGAGACCTTGTTGGTGAGGAGTTCAGGTAGATCTCAAGACAAAACTGCCTGTCATAAAAAGAGGACTAACTTAGTAAAATATAGGGTGATGTGAAAGAAACTTCATAATACACAAATAAAATAAAAAAAAAAGAAAATCCAAAAATATTATGGAAACATTAAAACTATCAAGAAATTGACAAGTAAAAGCACACAAAAAATGAACTCAACACAGGAAGGCATATGGAACAAAGAAACCATCAGCACCTCAAAAAACAAAGAAAATGTCAGCAATTAATTAATATCTATTGACAATTATATGAAATGCCAATGGATTGCATGCACCAGTCAAGAGACAAAGAGTAGCATAATGAGTAAGAAGGCTGGATGCTTCAATATGATGTCTAGAAGAGATATGCCTAACACATAAAGATAAAAATAGATTAAAAATTAAAGTATGGAAAAAATGCAGCAAGTTAATTGCAATAAAAAATGAGCAGGAGTGGCAATACTAAACTCTGATAAAATAAACTTCAAGGCATAAGCCAGCATAAGAGACAAAGAAGGACATTATCTCATTGTTAAAGGATCAATTGAACAAGAATACATAACTAAGTAAATATCTATGTTCCCTAAGAAATAGTCTCCCACCAGAAAAATGAAAGCCTACTAGAGTGAAGAAGAAATAGATGACCATAAAAATAGGAGATTTCAACACATCACTCCTGGAAAAGGACAGGACAATCAGATACTCAACAAAGACACAAAGGAACTAAACACAATCAACTAACTGAACCTCATAGATTTGTACAGAGCATTCAACTTAACAACACCACAATACACATTCTTTTCCAATGCTCATGGAACATTCTACAGAACTGACCATGTGTTAGGTCACAAAGCAATTCTCAATAAATTTAAACAGAAATCATGCAGTCAATAAGGCAAATATTCTCAAAAAATACTACAAAGCATATTCTCAGATCACAATGCAATAAAATCAGAAATCAACAATAGGAACATCAATAAAATGAAATCAAATACATGGAAAATGAGCAACACCCTGCT
>NW_006408606.1:218457-228939 GCF_000296735.1 Chrysochloris asiatica | reverse complement strand
TGCAATAATGCACACATTCAAAAAGGAGAAAGAAACAAAATCAACAAATTAGCACAACATCTACAATAATTAGAAAAATACTAGGTAAGTAAACCTACAGTCAACAAAAGAAAAGAAATAATAAAGATTATAGCAGAAATAAATGACATAGATAACAGAAAAACTATAGAAAGAATCAACAAGACAAGAAGCTGGCACTTTGAAAAGATTAATTAAATTAACAAACCATTGGCAAAGTTAACAAAAAATGAAGAGGGAAAAGACACAAATAACATGCAACTTATAGCAACCCTGTATAGGGTTTCTAAGGAAGCAACTGGTAGGTTTGTCCCACAGACCCTGTGGTTAGCAGTCCAGTGTTTATCCTACAGCACCAAACCAGAAGAACTTCTTATGTTAATATGCTGAAAATTACAGCATCTCAGCTTGCTTGTTTCCTTTTCCTTTCTTAGCCCTTCTCAAATATTATCTAAAGTCATTTAACTCTAGTAAGAGGCCTGTACTTCTGGTTTGGCACTGGAGGATCACCATTGAACTAAGAACCTCAAAGCAAGCAGCTCAAACCCATGAGCGGCTCCTCAGAAACCCTATATAGGGTCACTATGAATTAGAACCAACTCAATGGGCACTTAACAATAAAGAGTTCTGAAGTCCATGTGTGGCACTGTAGAATAAGCACTGTATGGCAGAGTCAGGATGCTCCTCAAAAACCCTATATAGGGTTGTTATAAGTAGGAATCAACTTGCTAGCACTTAACAACAACAAAGATTCTTGGTGTGGCACTGTTGGAAAAGCACTGGACTATTAATCACAATGTTGGCAATTCTAACCCATGAGTAACTCCTCAGAAACCCTCTGCAAGGTCACTATGAGTCAGAACTGGCTCAATGGCACTTAATAACAACAACAGTTTATAAAGTTACAAGCATTATTTACTTTTCCTGGAATCAAAGTAATGCTCATGGAATATTCCTTGCAAATACTTCACATCGGTGGTTCACAAAATTAACAAGTACTAGAATTACTTTTAGAGTCCTGGTGAGACACTGGTAATGCACTGGATCACAATGTCAGTTTGAACACCAATGGTTCAAACTGACCAGCTGCTCCTTGGCAATGCTATACTGGGTCACTATGAGTTGGAACATTCTCAATTGCACTTAACAGCAACAGAATTACCTAGAAAGCATATTAAAACACAGATTGTTAGGTCCCACTTCGAAAGTTTGTGATTCAGTTGGTGTTGGGAAGGATGAAAGAACTTCATGTATAATAGATTTCCAGGTAATAACTTCTACTTCTGCTGACGCTGGGGACATGATACTACTACCAACTGTTCTGTAAGGTATTACATTAGAAGATTCTGGATAAAGTGGGAGAAAAAGGTGAAACAAAACTCAAAATCATAAAAGGGAACAGGCTCACTGGTCAGATAGAGACCAGAGACCGTTGGAATGCCTACGACTGTAACTCCTAGTCGTCTTTCAGGTCCAGAACTGAATTTCACCTCTCACCCACACTCAGTTGTCAGCCAAACAGTAGGTCTAAAAGGCAAACATTTAGCATTAGTGAAGTATGCATTCTTTATAATAATAAACTATTTAAGATTAAAATGCAAGATTTACTCAAAAACAATGTTCAGAAAATTTAGGGAAGGAGGAACAATGGAAACACAGGGAAGAAGCATGGTAAGTGATGTTACATTTAAGGAGATTGTAATGAATGAGATAAAACAAAATGTATATGAATTGCTGATGCAAAAGTGATGATCTGCTCTGTAAAGCAACACCCAATTTACAAAAGGAAAAAAAAAAAAAGAGAGAAATAAAAACAAAAATAATTAATAAAACATGGGTTTATATTACTCTTTCTGATGACTTATTAGAATAATTAACAGGTAGTGGCATAGGAAACATTTATTTTCCTTTATAGTTGTTTCTTTGTCCCTGTTATTTGATGGTCTTTTACTGCTTAACACACTACCTCCTTGCAGACTTCTACATTTAATCTCTAGTAGTCCTTGTGTGGCACTGTGGGCTAGTGTACTGGACTGCAAAATCATTTGAGACCCAAGGTTGGTGGTTCAAACTCACCAGCCACTCTTTGAAAATCCTATACATGCTCATTATGGGTCAGAACCAACTCCACAGCACTTAACAACTAGAAGTAAAATTTAGGAGTACTCAGGTAGCACTGTAGGATAATCCATCAGACCACAAGGTCAGTTTGAACCACAAGGTCAGTAGTTCCAACCCATCAGTAGCTCCTCAGAAACCCTCTAGAGGGTCACTATGAGTCTGAACTGATTCAATGGCAATTAATGACAATAAAGAGTCCTGGAATCCTTGTGTGGCTCTGTAGGATAAATACTGGGTTGTTAACCACAGGTTGGCAGCTCTAACCCACAAGGCTTTGATATTTTACCTCTAAGATAAGCGTTGGACCACAAGGTCAGTTTGAACAGCAGATCAGCAGCTCTAATCCATCAGCCATTCCTCAGAAACTCTCTATAGGGTTGCCATAAGTTAGAACTGACTTGATGGCACTTAATAACAATAATATAGTAAAATTTAAGGATATTAGTTGATGACACTCAGTTTTATTCACAGACTTAGAAGTTGTCTCCTGAACTAAAGATTCATAAAGCCCATAGTCATTTTAAAGTCTTTCTTCTTATTAGGTGTATTTAGATTTGGATGATTTCTAAAACAAAAGCAAAGAAAACACCAATGTTTTGTTGTTGTTGGTGGTGGTTCCTGTTGTGGAATAGCATATGAGCACAGGTAGGTAAAAATTGCAATATTTTTCTCCAACTATTTTGAGCATTCAAATATTCACTTTATTCACCTGTCATTTTGGCATACACTGGTGGTTTTTGTATTTCTATGATGCCAGAAGCTACACCACTAGTATTCTAAATACTAGTAGGGTCACCCATCGTAAATAGGTTTCAATGGAGATTATAGGCTAAGACAGACTAGGAAGAAGGAAAGGCAGACCATTTCTAAACATTTAGTCACTGAACACCGTATGAATGGCAGTGAAACATTGTCAGAAATTGAGCCCCTCAGGTTGGATATCACTCAAAATATGATTAAGAAAGATTTGTCTCCTTTAAGTAGTAGTAGTAGTTGTTGTTGTTGTTAGGTGCCATCAAGTTGGTACCAACTCAGAGCAACCATATGCGCCACAGGACGAAACACTGCCCGATCCTGGGCCAACCTCACTATTGTTGCCACGCTTGAGTTCATCGATGCTGCCACCTGGCCAACCATTTTTAATGAATATTTACAGCTGTTTCTTTTCATTTTGAGTTGTGCTCCATTAGCAAATGAATGTCCCATGGGCTTTACTCCGTTCACTTCATCATGGTCAACTCTACTTTGAGGAGGCAGTTAGTTACCTTAATGACCTGGATGGAATCAGATTCAGAAGAAGACATGGAACTAGAGACATTATTGCTGATATCAGATGGATCTTGGCTGAAAGCATAGAACACCTGAAAGATGTTTACTTGTTCTTTATTTACTATGCAAAACTTTTTGACTGGAGATTATGACAAACTCTATATAACATTGGGAAGAATGGGTAATCCAGATCCCTCAATTGTGAACATGATGAATCTATATATAGACCAAGAGGTGGATACTGAATCGTTTAAAATCAGGAAAGGTGTATGCCAGGATTGTATTCTTTCTCCATACTTATCCAGTGTGTATGCTAAGCAAATAATATAAGAAATTGGATTAAATGAAGAAAGTGGCTTCAAGATTAGAGAAAGACTCTTTAGGTACCTGTAATATGCAGATCCCAGCACAGTAAACCATGTGGTTGTCATATTCAAAATGGCCAATACCAGTCCATTTCAGCTCACTAAAGCCTAAAATATCGATGTTGAGGAGGGACAGTCGCTAGAGGAGGATATCATGTTTGGTAAGGTGGAGGACCAGAGAAAAAGAGGAAGACCGCCAACGAGATGGATTGGCAAAGTGGCAGCATCAATGGGCTCAAGCATGGCAATAATTGTGAGGTTGGCCCAGAACCAGGCAGTGTTTTGATACAACCTTGCTTGCTGAAAGTGAAGAGTACTTTAAATGCCTATGAAAATCAAAGACTGCAGCCTTTAATATGGATTGCACCACAATGTAAAGAAAACAAATGCCATCACAACTAGACTATTAAGTAACTTCATGATATGTGAAAAGAATGAAGTTGTCAAAAACATCATTTTGCTTGGATCTATAGTCAATACTCATGAAAGTAGTAGTAAAGAAACTAAACTACATATTGCATGAGGCAAATCTGTTGCTCAAGGCCGTGTTAAAGTGTTCAAGATCAAGAATATCAATTCGAGGACTAAGATGTGCCTGACCCAAACCATGATATTTTCAATAACCTCAGTGACAGTTAGACAATGAGTAAGGAAGACAATGAAAGAATTTATATATTTGAGTTATGGTATTAGAAAAGAAGACTAAAAATACCATGAACTGCTAGAAGAACAGAAAAAAAATCTGTATTGGAAGAAGTATAGCTAAATGCTTCTTAGAAGCTAGGTATACAAGACTTCATCTCTCATACTTCATCTCTCATACTTCATCTCTCATTATGTTATCTGTAGTCCAGCTTGGTAATATGGTGGGTCAGCTAAAAAGAGGTGTAAATTTCATTGACCCAATGTTAGCATCAATAGACTTAGGCTTATCAAGGATTGTGAGGATGGAACAGGACCGAATAGTGTTTTGTTCTATTGTACATAGGGTTATGACATGTCAGAACCTATTTGAGGACACCTAACAACAAAGACTTATACAATGCAAATACCTTTTTTTTTCAACAACATATGTAGCAACAATACACATTGACCTCACAAAATGGACACATAGGAGTCAAATATTCCACAACCTTAGAAAGAGACAATGAACAAGCAAAAATATTAGTCAAAACAAACCAGGAGTAAACAATTATATAGGACATCAATAGCTCGTATATAAATTCAGATTGAAACAAAATAATTGAAACAGGTCTATGAAAGCCAGAATAGAATGTTGATTGTATCCTTCTTGAATTTAAATGCCATCTAAATAATAAATTGTTGTTATTGTTGTTAAATGCCATTGAGTCTGTTCCAACTCGTAAAGACCCTTTATAGGCACTGTTGTTGTTATTAAGTGCCATCAAGTCAGTTCCAACCCATAGCAACCCTGAATAGGGTTTCTGAGGAACAACTGGTGAGCTTAAATGGCTGACCCTGAGGTTCAAACTGACTTCACAGTCCATCACATTAACTCACAGCACCTTTAAGACACTAATAACTGATTTGATGCATTTGACACTAAAGTTTGAAAATCAAAAGAGATATGGATTGAAATCCAGAACAAGATACATGAAGTAAGCAATAGGACATTAAAAAGTTAAGAAAGAAATGGAAGTAGAAGAGACTCTGGAACTTGAAGTTGTTTGTAGAGAAGCTAAAGCAACACTCCTGTAGAAATGAGGAAGTATTTAAAACAGCTAAACAGAAAATCTGAAAGGGCAGCTTGAGAACACAAACTATAATAAAATGTGAAAAGACCTGAGGTTAGAACACCAAAATGCTCATTGTTTCTCAAACTGAAAGAAATGAAGCAAAAATTCAAGCCTTGGGTTGCAATATTAAATAATTCTATGGGCAAAATCTACCACTCATCTGTCAGTTTGTTGTACTGTTGTGTCTTGTGTGTTGCTGTGATTCTGGAAGCTATGCCATGGGTATTTTAAATACTGCAGGGTCACCCATGGCCAACAGATTTTAGCTGAGCTTCCAGACAAAGACAGACTAGGAAGAAGGAAAGAAGGTCTACCTCCTAATATTTAGTCCCTAAAAAGCTTATTAATAACAATGGAAAACTGTCAGCACCAGAAAACTGAATATTAAAACATGATGAAGAACACCAGATTACTGTCAGATATAGTGCCAGAAAATTAGCTCCTCAGATTGGAAGGCACTCAAAATATGACTGGGGAAGAGCTGCATCCTCAAAGTAGAGTTTACCATGATGATGTGAATGGAGTAACACTTTCAGTATCTTCATTTGCTAATAGGGTACAACTCAAATTGAAGAGAAATAGCTATTGTTGTTGTGAAGTGCTGTTGAGTCGGTTCAACCCATAGTGACCCTGTATATGGCTTCCTAGGAGCAGCTGGTGAGCTTGAACTACCGACCTTACAGTTCAAACGGCTTTGCAGTCTGGTGCATTAACCCACAGCGCCACACAAGGACTCCAGAAATAGCTATAAACATCTATTAATAATTGGATCATGGAATGTATGAAGTATGCATATAGGAAAATTGGAAATTGTCAAAAATGAAATGGAACGCATAAACATCTATACCCTGGCTTTAGTGAACTGAAATGAGCTGACACTGAACATTTTGAATCTGACAATCACATGGTTTACTATGCTGGGCATGGCAAATTGAGGAGGAATTGCATCTCATTCATTCATCATCATAAAGAACATACCAAGATCCGTCTTGAAGAACAAAGCTGTTTGTGATAGGATAACTTACCAACAACAAGGAAGACAAGTTAATACCACTATTATTCAAATTATGCATCAACTACTAAAGCCAGATATGATAAATTAAATATTCTACCAATTTCTTCAGTCTAAAATAAGTCAAGCAAACAATCAAGAGGTACTGATATTTACTGTACTGGTGACTGGAATGCAAATATTGGAAGCAAAGAGGAAGGATCAGTAGTTAGAAAATATAGCCTTGGTGATAGAAATGATGCTGGCGATCACATGATAGAATTTTGCAAGACCACTGACTTCTTCATTGCAAATACTTTTTAAATAACAAAAGATGACTATACACATGGACCCCACCTGATGGAATACACAGAAATCAAATTGACTGCATCTGTGGAAAGAGTCTGTGGAAAAGCTCCATATCATCAGCCAAAACAAGACCAGGTGCAGACTATGGAACAGAGCCTCAATTGCTCAAATGCAAGTTCAAGCTGAAGCTGAAGAAAATTAAAACAAGTCCATGAAAGTCAGACTATGACCTTGAATATATCCCACCTGAATCTAGAGATCATCTGAAGAACAGACTTGATGAATTAGACACTAATGACTGAAGATGGAAAGAGTTGAGGGAAAACATCAAGAACATCATACATGAAGAAAGCAAATGGTCATTAAGAAGAAAGAAGAAAAAGACCAAAATGAATGTCAGAAGAGACTCTGAAACATGCTCTCCAGCATAGAAATGCTAAACCAAATGGAAGAAATGAGGATGTAAAAGAGCTGAATAGAATATTCCAAGAGGCAGCTCAAAAAGACAAAGTCAAATTTTAAAATGAAATGTGCAAAGACCTGGAGTTAGAAAACCGGAAGTGAAGAATATACTCAGCATTCCTCAAGCTGGAACCGAAGAAAAAAATCAAGCCTCAACTTGCAATATTGAAGGTTTCTATGGGAAAAATATTAAACAATGTAAGAAACATCAAAAATAGATGGAAGAAATACACAGAGGCACTGTACCAGAAAGAGATGGTTGATATTCAACCACTTGAGAATGTAGCGTATGATCAAAAGCCAGTGATACTGAAAGAAGTATAAAGTACATTGAAGACATTGGAAAAGAACAAGGCTTAGGGAATTGATGTAACAAAAATTGAAATATTTCAACAAACTGATGCAGTGCTGGAGGCACTCACTCATCTATGAAAAGAAATTTGGAATTAGATACTAATGTCTAATTCCAAATTAGAATTAGATATTACGAGACAACTACCTGGCCAACTAACTGGAATGTATCGACATTTGTGCCACTCCATAGAAAGGTGATGCAACAGCATGCAGAAATCATTGGACAATACCATTAATATCCAATGCACACAAATTTTGCTAAAGATAAGTAAAAAACGAGTGCATCTACACATTGACAGAGCATTTCCAAAAGTTCAAGCAGAATTCAGAAGAGGATGCGGAGCTAACAATATCATTTGCTGACATCGGATGAATTTTGACTGAAATCAGACAAGAAAATAAAAATGTTTACTTGTGCTTTACTGACTATACAAAAGCTTTTGATTGTGTGGATTATGACAAGCTATGGACAATATTTTGGAGAATGAGTATAAATTTTGGAGAATGAGTATAATGGAAACTTAATTGTGCTCATGAGGAATTTGTACTTAAACAAAGAGGCAGTTGTTCAAATCGAACAAGGGAACACTGAATGGTTTACCATACTTATTCAATCTGTATGCTGAGCAAATAATCTGGGAAGCAGGATTTTATGGAGAAAAACATATCAACAGGATAGGGCAAAGACTCATTAACAATCTATGATATGCATGTGAAACAACCTTGCTTGCTGAAAGCAAAGAGGACATAAAATACTGATGAAGATTAAAGACCTTCAGTATGGGTTGCACCTCAATGTAAAGAAAACAAAACCCTCACCATTGGACCAATAAATAACATCCACATAAATGGAGAAAGGAGTCCTGGTGTGGTGTTATGGGATAAAGTGGTGGACTCCAAAGTTAGTTTGATTCTCTAGTTTGGCTGTTCAACTCACCTGCCTTTCCTTAGAAACCCTATACAGGGTCACTATGGATTGGAGCTGACTCAATGGAACTTAACAACAGCAACAACAAATGGAGAAAAGATTGAAGTTATCAAAGCCTTCATTTTGCTAGGATCAATCATCAACACTCATGGAAGCAGCCATCAAGAAATCCAACAACTTATTACATTAGGCAAATCTACTGCTTAAGAACACTTTCCAGTGTTCAAGAGCAAAGATGTTAGTTTGAGGATGAAGGTGCACCTGACCCAGACCATGGTATTTTCCATAACATCATACGCCTGCAAAAGTTGGACAGTGAATAAAGTAGAGCTTAGAATAATTGATGATTTTGAGCTATGGTGTTATAGGAGAATATTAAAGTAACATGGACTGACGAAAGAACAAATCAATGTGTTTTGGAAGAAGTACAATCAGAACACTCCCTGGAAGCCAAGGTAGCCAGACTTCTTCTCTCATACTTCAAACATATTGTCAGGAAGGACTGATCCCTGGAGAAGGCTATCATTTTGGCTAAAGTGGAGGATCGGAAAAGAACACTCCCGTCTATATGAATTGGCATAGTGGCAGGAATGATGCCTCAAATGTAGCAATGATTGTGAAGCTGGCACAAGTCCAGGCAGTGTTTCCTTCTGTTCTGCATAGGTTCCCTCTGAGTTGGTACCATCTCAATGGCATCTAACAACAAAACAATATGGGCAAAATAAGGAATGACTCAGGAAGAGTAAAAAAAAAAAATGAGAGAAATACACAGTCACAATAGCAAAAAGAAATGTTTGATGCTCAACCATGTGAAGACTTAAGTATGTGATCAAGAACAGGTGGTATAGAAGTTCACGCTGTGCTGAAGGCATTGGCAAAAAACAAGGCTCCATGAACTGAAGAAATACAAATTGAAATGTTTGAACAAACTGTTACAGCATTACAGACTTATTCTTTTGTGTCAAGAAATTTGGATTGATGTCAATACATATGGAGACCTCCAAAAAAAGAGAAAAAAAGGATGAGTCTGCAGATGCTGAAAGGAGACAGGGACATTTCTTCCAAACTGAGATCCAACAGAAAGCCTTTCCCTAGAGATAATATCCTGAATTTGTACTTCTAGCCCCTTAAACTGTTTGAGAGCAAATTTCTGTTTATTAAAGTCATCCACAGGCTTGTGGTATGATGTTGTAGGATAAGCATTGGATTGCAAACCACAAGGGCAGTGGTTCAAACACGTAGCATTTCCTCAGAAACCTTGTATAGTGTCTCTATGAGTTGGGATCCACTGGACAGCACTTTACAACAGCAACAACTTTACAATACCATCCATCCATTTGTGGTATTCTGCTTTCGCAGCACTAGAAATCTAAGAAAGGGGATAACCTGATATATTGTCCAATAGTTTTGTGAAATAGAGGCAAAGAAGTATAGCTGAAATGGCAGAGTGGCTAACAGCTTTCAGTTAGAGATAAAAAGGCAATAAAAATTTACGTTGCAGACACCAAAATGAAACTTATCAGCTATGAGTCAGAACTGACTTGATGGCACACAAAAATAAACAGCAGTACTATCGGATAAACAATTTCAACAACAACAACAAAAAAGGCAAGCCCCTTTTGTAGTCAGCCTATTTTGGGAAATATTGACTATCAACTTCATCTGAGAGAGCTTCCTTACATGTCACCATATTAAAATCTCTTAAAAGTCCCTCAGTAGTTTTGCTGAAGCTTAGGTACATAAAGTTTCCCTTTATATTATGTTGTTGTTGTTGTTGTCAGGTGCCATCGAGTCAGAGTTGACTCATAGCTACCCCATGCACAGCAGAACGAAACAATGTCCGATCCTGGGCCAACCTCACTACTGCTGCCACACTTGAGTCCATCAATGATACCACCTGGCCAATCC
>NW_006408606.1:214803-216722 GCF_000296735.1 Chrysochloris asiatica | reverse complement strand
TTGACCTTTTCCTTCTTTCTTGTCTTCTTAATGACTTTTTGCTCTCTTCATGTATGATGTTCTTGATGTCATCCCACAACTCCTCCGGTCTTCGGTCTTTAGTGTTTAATGTATCAAATCTGTTCTTCAGATGATCTCTAAATCAGGAGGGACTTTTTATATTATAACACCTATTAATATTCATCAGACGTATTTATTTAACAAATTCCCCTTTAAATCATTTTATTCTTTAAAAAAAAAAAAAAAGCTATTAGGAGTGAGTAGAGCTTCCTGGGTGACTGAAACTGGTAAGTAGATTAATAGCCAAAAGAATAGTTATTCCAAGACACCCAAAGATTCATTGAAAGACAACACTGGTGATCTGTTACTGAAAGGTCCCAACTTTGAAAATCATATGGAACATAATTTTACTCTGACATATGTGCAATCACAGTAACCCAGAATTGATTCAAGAACAGAGGAGGAAGGGACAAAAATGAAAACTTCATATCTAATCAAGTATTCTATAGGCAATTTTAAATGAGATTCTCACTAGCAAAGATATGATAATTGAGCGAAAACTATCAAAGCCCAATTAAAAATATTGTTGTTTTGTGCCATGGGAGTTCTGATATGATGCTGTAGGATAAACACTGAACTGCCTACTGGACTGTGGTTCAAACCCACAAGCCACTCCTAAGAAACCCTATCCATGTCTGTTATGAAACAGAACTGAATTAAGGGCACATAACAAGGTGACAGTTCAGGCTCAACAGCTGGTCCTTGGAAACACTACACAGGGTTGCTATGGGTCAGAATAGACTCAACAGCACTTAACAACAACAACAACAACAACAACAATAATAAGTGCCATTAGATTGGCTCTAACCCATAGCAACCCTATGCATATAGAGGTATACTTGATTAATTGTCAATATTCTTAGATGGCCACCAATCTTCAGTCAGTTTGTCATACTGTGGTGGCTTGTGAGTTGCTGTGATTCTGAAAGCTATGCCACTGATATTTTAAATACCAGGAGGGTCAGCCATGGTGGACAGGTTTCAAAGGAGCTTACAGATGAAGACAGACTAGGAAGAAAGAGTGACAAATTATTTCTGAATATTTCATCACTGAGAACCTTATGAAGACCACAGAAACGCTGTCAGATATAGTGCCAGAAAATGAGCCCCTCAGGTTGGAAGGCACTAAAAATGCAACTGGGGAAGAGCTGCCTCCTCAAAGTAGAGTTGACCGTGATGACGCTAATGGAGTAAAGCCTGTAAGAGAAAAGCCTGCATGACCTTCATTTGCTGATGGGGCACAACTCAAGATGAAGAGAAAGAGCTGTAAACATTCTTTGAAAATAGGAACATGGAATGTACAAAGTATGAATCTGGGAAAATTGGAAGTTGTCAAAAGTGAAATGGAATGCATAAATATCAATATTTTAGGCACTAGTGAGCTGAAATGGACTGGTATTGGCCATTTTGAATCTGACAATCACATGGTTTACTATTCAGGGAATGACAAATTGAAGAGAAATGGTGTGGGCTTCATTGTCAAAAAGAACATATCCAGATCAGTCATGATATACAATGCTATCTGTGATAGGATTATATCCATGATCCTACATGGAAACCCAATTAATACCACTATTATTCAAATTTATATACCTACCACTAAGGCCAGTGAGGATAAAATAGAGGAATTCTACCAAATTCTTCAATCTGAAATCAATCAAACATGCAATCAAGATGTTTTGATCATTACTGGTGATTGGAATGCAAAGGTTGGGAGCAAAGAGGAAGGGTCAGTGGTGGGAAAATATGGCCTTGGTAATAGAAATGATGCTGGAGAACACATGTTAGAATTCTGCAAAACCAATGATTTGATCATTTCAAATAACTTCTTTAGGCAGCACAAGAGGTGACAATACACA
>NW_006408606.1:211919-213453 GCF_000296735.1 Chrysochloris asiatica | reverse complement strand
GAAGCTGGGTTCTATGAAGAAAAACATGACATCAGGATTGGAGGAAGACTCATTAACAACCTGCAATATGCAGATGATACAACCTTGCTTACTGAAAATGAAGAGGACTTAAAACATTTACTGATGAAGATCAAAGAGCACAGCCTTCTTGGATCAACTATCAACACTAACTGAAGAAGCAGTCAAGAAATCAAACAATGTATTGCATTAGGCAAATCTGCTACACAAGACCTTTTTAGAGTGCTAAAGAGCAAAGATGTCAGTTTGAGGACTAAGGTGTGCCTGATCCAAGCCATGGTATTTTCAATAACCTCATATGCATGTGAAAGCTGGGCAGTGAATAAGGGAGACCACAAATGAATTGATGCTTTTGAGTTATGGTGTTGGAGGAGAATATTGCAAGTGCCATGGGCACTCTGTTTTGGAGAAGTACAGCCAGCATGCTCTTTGAAGGCCAAGATGGCTAAACTTTGTCTCTCATACTTCAGCTATATTATCAGGAGGAACCAGTAACTGGAAAAGCACATCATGTTTGGTAAGGTGAGGGTCAGAGAAAAAGAGGAAGACCCCCAACAAGATGGATTGGCCAAGTGGCAGCATCAATGGACTCAAGCGTGGCAACAGTGGTGAGGTTGACCCAGGATCAGGCAGTGTTTCATTCTGCTGTGCATAAGGTCGCTATGGGTTGGTACCGAGTTGATGGCACCTAACAACCAACATTTTTAAATGGATATATTCTGTCCCCGATGTTAGAAGACTTAATTCTCTTGGTTTACTGATGAGGCACTGAGCTGTAGAGGTATTGTCAAGCAGAGATGACTCAGTAGATCCCAGGAGTTGATTGGAAGCAGTAACTGAGGCCTCAGCTAGAGGAAGGTCATATTTTCTTTTGCTTTATTTTTTTTTTTTTCTTGCTTTTCAAATCCAAGTTTTGTAGGCTACAAATGAAAACATAATTTGTTCTCCCTTTCAGCTAAGTTTTGAAATAATGTCCTTTTAAAATGTACATATTTATTTCTAAACAAGGTATAATCCTTAATCAGAGTCTAAAAAAAAAAAAAATTGAAAGTGTTTGAAGCATTACAAAACTTTACAATAGTAAAACAGGTGTCATTAGAAGACAAACGCAGTCAAATTAAAACACTTAGAATTCAATAAAGCAAGGCTTTCCTTCTGAGCAAAAATCCAGAGTTGCCACAGTAAGCAAATTAAAAATAAAAGCAGGAAGGAGGAAAAAAGGAAGGAAGCACAGAGAGAGGTAAACGAGCATACTATTGGTGAATTATTCTAATTATAGCAATGGCAGACCACAGGATTTCTTATCATACAAAAAAAAAAAAAATCAATGATAAAAAACTATGATAATCAAGAGTTCTGTATTCCATATCTAAAACATTATTCTACTTGACCTATATAAATAAATTTAATTTAATATAAGTAGAAGTGAAAATAGTGAATATTTTATAGGGTTTCAAAATATAACATTTCTTAATTAAAATAAAGAGTTTCAATAAAGTATATAAGCTGATTTTTT
>NW_006408606.1:211052-211559 GCF_000296735.1 Chrysochloris asiatica | reverse complement strand
ACTCTTCCAAATTTGAATATTGGTGTAATTTGAAATAATTTACAGCATTTTACTTGAAATATGTTGTATTTATTATTTTCATATAAAAACTCTGTAAAAATTCCTCATTTAATCTTTCATTTCTACTTTAATGTGTCTGTTCCTTTCTGAAATTTTATCAGTGCAACAATATAAATATTTTTATATTAACTCTATTAATCTCTTTTATAATTCCAAAAAGCTCAGAGCCTCATTTTTTCCAAAAACAATATTGTACTTATTTTTGTATTTAATCCTAACTCAGATGTTGTATTACTGATTTCAATTTTCTTACCACATCAGAATGATTTTGTATAACAGTTTTCTCAGTATTATTATTTTGCATCTACATAAATGACATAGATGCATTATTATAATACCCTAATTCTTTCTTTTCTCCTGATGATAAATTCAAATTAAGTATATTCTAAAATTGAATTTTTGTTTGCTTCTTTTCAAATTGATTGCTTTTATATACTTTTTTTTTTT
>NW_006408606.1:198314-209697 GCF_000296735.1 Chrysochloris asiatica | reverse complement strand
TATCTATCTATCTATCTATCTATCTATCTATCTATCTATCTATCTATCTATAGCTATATATATATGGATGTAGATAGATAGATAGATATAGAGAGAGTCCTACTGTGGCACAATTATACTGAAGGTTGTTTTGAACCACAAAGTCTTTGTTCAAATCCCCCAGCTGCCCCTTGGGAATCCTATTTAGGGTTGCTATAAGTTAGAACTGACTCAATAACACTATATATACATAATACAGGAGCTCTGGTAGCATAGTGGTTAAGAATCAGGCTGCGAACCTTAAGTTCAGCAGTTCAAAATAGCCAGCTGTTCTATGGGAGAAAGATGAGGCTTTCTGCTCCCATAAAGATTTATAGCCTCAGATTTCCTGTACAGGGCCTCTATGAGTCGGAACTGACTCCACGGCACATAACCACCACATATATAATGTGTTCTCTTATATACATCAATTTTTATATCTACATTAGTTGATAATCTTTTGGTTATTAATTCAAGGTCACTCATTCTCTATATATTTTATCAAATCATATAAATGTTTAAATGTCTCTTAGGTTGTTCCATAGACATGTAAGAACTTATGATACAGTAACACAATAACTTAAACCTGACACTAGTATAATAAGTAGAGTGAAACAGGAAATGACACAGGTTGTTCTGTTTTTTGATGTAGGACAAAAATCGCACAGTGAGGAATGGAAGAAATACTACTGTAGGTGTTTTGTCTATGCTCTTTCAACAATCCCCATCTAGAATATACACCTTGAACTTTGCACCCAGAGGTTTTCATTCAACAAGAAGTAGGTCAGTATTGCTGGGGTATTAACTAGCAATTAATTAATAAAATTGAAGGTGAGATACCCTAGCTTCATCTCTTGGTGGGTAGAGTCTAAGAATTTTATGCCATCTTTCAGCAGTCCCTATCAATTCTGAGTCTCATGTGCTCACAAGGTACAAGGTTGAGTCAAAAATTATCTGCTATCTGGTTGTATTAAAATGCCTACCCTGGTGTGGTGCTTTGTGTTAATGTGCTGGACTGCAAGTTTCCATTTAACCACAAGGTCGGCAGTTCAAGCTCACCAGCAGCTCCCTGGAAACCCTATACAGGGTTACTATGAGTCATACCAACTCTATGACACTTAACAACAGCAACAGTCCTCATTCACAGCTGATAACAACATTGAGCATGCACATTAAATGATTCTGTGGAGTGATAGTCGATTATGTGTCAAATCATTTGCAAATTGGCCATGGCTCTGCCTATGAAATAATTTCACAACAGACTTCAGTTTGAAAAAGTTTGTGCCAGATGGGTACTGAAATAACTCACAGAAGAGCATAAACGGAAGCGTTTGGACATCTGAAAACAAAATTTGGACTGATGAAAGGTAAAAGTTTCTTTTAAAAATCATGGCTCATGATGAGACACAGATTCATCACTTTGAGCCTGAGGGTATATGGCAGAGTATAAAATAGAAATATCCTCAATCTGTGACCAAGAAAAAGTTCAAAAGTTAACCAGCAGCTGGAAAATTGATGCTTACAGTTTTCTGGATCCTCTAAAGGCCAATATTGGAATACTGTGAGGATAAAGTTTCAATAATCAACAGTGCTCTTTACAGTGAGAGTCTCACTGAAAGCTGAAGCCTGAACTTCAGATTAAAGGCAGCTATCCAAGGAGTCCTGGTGTGGCGCTGTGGGTTAATGAGCCAGACTGCAAAGCCCTTTGAACTGCAAGGTCAGAGATTCAAGCTCACCAGCTGCTTCTTGGAAACACTATACAGGGTCGCTATGGGTCAGAATCCACTCTTGAGGGCACTTAACAACAACAACAACATCCAAGGGGATGTTGCATGACAATACATGTCCTCACACCTCTGCCCACACTGTTGACACTCTATAAAAGCTTTCTTTTGAAGTGTTGAAGCATCCTCCCTATAATCCTGATCTTGCTCCACCAGACTTAAACCTGTTAGGTACCCAAAAGCAGACCTTTGAGGCTGAAGATTCACCTTTGATGAAGTGAAGACTGAGCAGTGCTTAAGCAGCTTTCAGCTCAGCACACACACAAAAAAATTTAATAAGGGAATATGAAAGTTTGTTGAGAGATGGTACTGACAAGCAAGGAGATTATGTCAAAAAAAATCATGTATTTGTCTTTTCTAAAAGTTGATTAAAATAAATTCTACACATAGCGTGTAGATAATTTTTTACTTACCCTCATATAACCTGTCTTTCATTTCCCTTCTTTCCTACTGGGGCTTCCTAGGCTACCTCTAAAATATACTACTTTCATAAATACTGTTGATGATAAAAGATGAAGTTTAAGATAAATGAAGCCAAGAATTATTTTTTCTTCTCAACTATGGTGGAGAATTGTTTATCAGGGAAACAGATATCATACAGACTCTCTCATACATATGATGTAAATTTTCAAAATATTCCACAAAAAAATAATCCATTGCCATCTAGTTGATTCTGACTCATAACAACACTTTGGGATACAGTAGAAATGCACCATTGGGTTTCTAAGGCTTTAAGTCTTTGCAGAAACAGGTTTCCACATTTTTTTTTCCCATAGAGTGACTAGACAGACCTTCAACTGGGCAAACATGGCTTAACCACTGATCCACCAGGACTCCAAAATATACTGTTGTTGTTAAGTGCAGTAGAGTCGGTTCTGACTCATAGTGAGTCTATAGGGTTTCTGAGGAGAGCAGATGAGCTTGAACCACTGACCTTATGGTTAGCAGTTCAGTGCTTATACACAGCATCAAACCAGACTCCATGCTACAGTACACATGAAACCCAGAAGAGGGGGTTTCCTTTTATAGAGCCATAGTAAAGGAGAAAATGATACTTAACAGTTTGAATGCATCTATTTCGAGAAATTTTTTTAAATTGTGCTTTAAAAAACATTTTTTTTCATGATTTTCTAACATTTACATTTGCAACAAAAACATAATGTGTGGTATGAAGAAATGTTGTTCTATATTTATTTCATGACTATGCCCATTTGTCCTTTTTATTTTTACTTTAATTTCTACCTTCCAAATTAAAAATTAGTTATTTTTATTCATAGTCATTGATGGTTATTGTAAGCTAAATTAATTCAATTAATTAATCATCATTATATTTTCCTTAGAGTCCAGTTGTGGTGTGGTAGGATGAACACTAGACCATAAGTTTGGTTTGGATCTCAAGGCTGGAGGTTCAAGCTCCTCAACTGGTCCTCAGAAACCTATGAATCACGACCGATTCAACAACACTTAACAACAGTAACAGTAACAACAATATTTTCCTCAGGAATTACAATACTAATAATCATTTCTTTTTTGGCTTTATTGAGATTAGATTTGGTGGTAAAGATCAATTTGTAAATATTAAACAGAACACAAATGAAAAATACATACTTATGCAAAGAATAAAGTATGGTGTTTTATTTGTGTTTCTATTATCAATGTTCTGGTTAATTTTTTTCATTACCTAGTATGTCATATTAACAATAGTGTCAATATTTCCTTAAAAAATTATATTAATGTGAAAGGGATTCTGAATGTTTTTGAAAAAATCCCATTTGCATTTAATTCCAATTTTCCACAAACTCTTTGTAGCCCCCTCATATAATCATCTGTTGGTTTTCTTAAATATTTGTTCTTGCTAATTTTTCATAAAAATATTGATACATAATTCATTGAAATTTTTAAATGGTATAAAAAAGTTTTTCTGTTTCTTTAAAGGTTTTTACTTTAAATTCTAAATCTATTAAAACTTATATAGAATCCTCAATTTGATTTGAATTAAATATATATGAGGCTACTTCTCTTTCTTTAAAACAATTTAAATTGATGGTACTTCTTTTAATTAGTATATAGTTAGATTTTAACTAAATATTAGGGTGTTTTTTTTGTGTGTGTGTTTTTCTTCTGTTTAAAAATTAGAATGAAAAATTTGTTCTGAAACTGTACCAATGGTACTGAATGAAGTTCATACTTCACTGAAGGCACTGGAGAAAATGGAGTTTCCAGGAATTGACAGTATAAAAATAGATATATTTCAACAGTGGATGTGTTACTGGAGGCATCTATACTAACAAATTTTGAAGACAGCTATCTTACCAAAGGGACATGACTCAATGAAATGAGGAAATCATAAAACAATTTTAATATCACATTCAAGTAAAGTTTACCTTGGTGGTGATGGTGGTAACTCAATTCATAATGACTCTCTATAGGGATTTCTGAGACTGTAAATCTTTATCAGAGCAGAAAGTCTCATCTTTCGTCTGTGGAACAACTGGTAGTTTCTAACTGCTAACCCTGATATTAGCAGCCCAGCTCATAATCACTACACTCTTACCAGAGCTTTAAAATTTAGCTTGAGATAATGCAAAAATGGTTGCAACAGTACATCAAGAAGGAATAGTCAGAAATTCATGCTGGATTCAGAGCCATATCTATCTTTGCTGATGTCAGATGGCTCTTGGCTTAAAGCACAGCATACCAGAAAGATGTTAACTTGTGTTTATTGACTATGCAAAAGCATTTGACTGTGTGGATTATGACTGGTTAACATTATAAAGACTAGGTGTTCCCGCATACTTAATTGTGTTTATCAGGATTCTTGTGCATAGACCAAGAGGCAGTTGTTAGAACAGAACAAGGCAATACTGAATGGTTTAAAATCAAGAAGGGTGTGTTCCAGTGTTGCATCCTTTCACCATATTGATCTAGTCTGGAATATGAGCAAATAATCCAAGAAGATGAACTATATGAAGACCTTGACACCTGAATTATAGAAAGTCTACGGTATGCAGATGATACAATCTTGTTTACTGAAAGTCAAAAGGACTTAAAATAATTACTGATAAAGATCAAAGACTTCAATATGGATTGCAATTCAATTTAAAGAAAACAAAAATCCTCACAACTGGATTAATAAATAACATGATGACTAATATACAAAATTGTCAGACTTCATTTTGCTTGGATCCACAATCAACACTCATGGAAGCAACAATCAAGAAATTAAAGGATGGATTGTATTAGGAAAATCGGCTGAAAAAGACCTTTTTAAAGTGTTCAATAGCAAAGAGATGATTTTGAGGTGTAAGGTGTAAGTGAACCAAGCCATGGTATTTTCAATTGCCTCATATGAATGTGAAAGTTGGATAATGAGTAAGAAAGACAAGTAAAGAATAGAAACATTTGAATTACTGAGCTGGAGATTATTAAAAGTATCACGGGATGCCAGAAGATCAAACCGGTCTGTGTAGGAAGAAATAGAGCCAGAGTACTCCTTGCAAGCCAAGCTGGCAGTATTTGTTCTCTTATATTGTCTTATACATCTTATCAGGAGGGTCCACTTCCAGGATGCTTGGTAAAGTTGAAGGTCAATAAAAAAGAGGAAGACCTCCAATAAGATGGATTGATACAGTGATTGTGTATCAATTAATATACAATCTTAATTGTGAGAATGTCCCAGGATCAGGAATGATTTTGTTCTGTTGTATGTAGGATCACTATGATTGGGAACAAACTTGAGGGCACCTAAACAAAGAGATCATCCATAATCTATTCACTCTATTTTATCATATTGGATCAAGATTTTCAATATCTTATAGTTTCAGTTTTTTAATATATATTTTTATTTTTCATGTTAAAATAAGTTTTCTTTATTATTCTGCAATAATTTATTAGTTGGGAAACCAAAATGTATGCTCATTTATAATAAATAATTGCAAAATGTGTCTATTTATTGATTTCAATGTAAATTAAAAAATATTTTGCATATGTTCAATGCAAAAAAATATATTTAGTCCCTACTGTGATAAATAGTTATTGGTGATCCATTTTCAGAATCAAGGAAATCTTGGGTATAGTAAGTTGGCATTAAAAAAGGGAACTCTGAGAAGAGGAAGGAACTAGTTTGACCTGCTAGACTCTTTTAAAATAAGAATACACCCATCAAAGAAGCAGGGGAAGTTCATGAATAGGGGATGAAACTAACTTTAAATTAGAATGCTCCTTGTAGGGGCTAGTAGGCAATGTTTGGGAAAGATTGTAAATTCCAAGGTACCCAGCAAAGGGGAAATGCAGGAGGGACTTTTTCTGAGTTAGGTTAATAAAAGTCTTTGTCAAATGGTCATGTGGTGCATCTGCCCTTGTCTATGGGGGCTGGGCACCCAATTTTGCAAAATTGAATAAAGAAAACCTAACTCTTGCTAAAATGAGTACAGGTTGGATAACGAGCATTTGTCAGTATAGACAACGTTTTTCACACTGAACAGGAAAAGGTAAAAATCATTCACTGACCTCTCCCATCTAGGTGGAAAGCTAAAATGCTAATCAAGTCACCAAATAGGACCAATCCCCCTGGTTTTCCTCTTCCCCTCAAACAGGTATGCAGCCTGGCCCTTCCCCGGACTCTGACCCCATTTTGGCCCATGTTGTCCTCCATTCGAGGCCCAGAATCTGGAGCAATTAGCGCCTCTGAGTCAGCAGGTTTAATCAAATCTGAAACATTGCTTTGCCTCTCCGAATAGCCTCAGTTTCTTTGACCACAAATCTAAAACTGCTGTAACATTTGGTTCCCTAACAAGGAAACCAACCATACTGGCCCCTGAGCCACCTGATCAGAGTTGGGGAGTTATTAATGGTAAGCTGCTCTCAGTGGATGAGACAGCATGCCACTGCCACATTTGATGGTCCCTCCTTCTCTGAGTGGGAGCAGCACCCACCTCTCCTGCCCAGAATCAAAAGGAGAGGCAGAACCAGAGAAACCATCTAAGACTTATGGAACAGGTATGGCCCTGGGGCCAAGGTTAAAACCCAGTCAGGCCTGTCCCTATGGACAGAAGTGGAAGGCTGATCCCCTTCCAAGGCCTCACCTAGAGGCCTCAATCAGGGACCCCCCAAAAGGGGGGCATGGAACTGCTATGAATTCTGTGTGACTGGTTGAATGCGAGTGTGAATGTAACCAGAGTGCAGCTTGTTGCGCCTGGTCTGTACAGTTCCATGGCTCCAGCTACGGAATCTGCGTGGGCCCTAACCTGCTATTCCACGACAATGTCATATGGCATAGTGGTGACTCACATATGAGGAACCTTAGCCAAGACGTGCCTAAGTTTATATGGGTGAACCTTAGCCAAGATGTGTCTAAGTTGCCAGGGTTTATACAGGTGAACCTTAGCCGAGACGTGTCTAACTTCCTGAATGGGAAGCGGCCAGAAAGGCAACTGAGTGTACAAGCCCCCTGATCTGTTGTGACACCAATCAAGGGCACTACATACACTTAAGTACAATGGGAATTCTCATGGTGAGCCAATAGCCTTGGGATGTATGTTGACGGATTTTAAAAAAGGGGGTGGGGGATGGGAATTATGACTATGGAAAGTTTGTAAGCTGACCTTTGGCCTATACTTGATTGGATTCATATCCCGAACCAGAACCTGAGTTGAGACATTTGCATTTGAAAAGATATGCATGCCCACCCAGAACTGTTGAAGAACTGTGAGTTTAAAAAAATAATAAAAAAATAAGGAAGCTCTGGTGTGCAGGAGTGTATAAGTGTGTCTGGTGCCGGGCTGGTAGCAAATCTCATACGGCTTAAGGAGACGGTCCTTACTGCTGGTGCGGAGTGGACTCCTGGTTCAAAACTCTCCAAAGCTAAGAGACACTTGAAAATTCTCACAAGAGAAGCAGCAAAGTCTGGATCTGTCTATTGAATCTTTCTTGGGAGTCTTCGGTCCTGTGTCTCCTGCGCTTACTCTGCCTTCACTTTTGAGATCCCCTTTTACTTTATTCTGGGTACACACATTGGGGTATGGTAGACAGGGAGTACTTTCCCAAAAGTGCCCCTTCTGTTTAGCGTCTTTCATACGGCTTAAGGAGACCTCGGTCCTCACTGATGGTGTAGAATGGACTCCTGGTTCAAAACTCTTCAAAGCTGAAAGATGATTGAAAATTCTCACACGAGAAGCAGCAAAGTCTGGATCTGTCTGTTGAATCTTTTCTTGGGAGTCTTCGGCCCTGTGTCTCCTGCACTCACCTCCGCCTTCACTTTGAGATCCTCTTTTGCTTTATTCTGTGTGCACACAACGGGGCATGGTAGACAAAAAGTACTTTCCTAAAAATGCCCCTTCTGTTTCTGTTAAGGTTAACCTCTGTATCTAAAATAAAATATAAGCCTCAATTTGAAAGACAAGGGTTGTAAAGAGTAATTCGAACTGGTTTCTATATAGATAGCCTCCTATGCCATCAAAGGAAATGGTGTTTTACTGTAATACAGCTTGGCCCAATGTACAATCTAGATGATGGGAAAAAGTAACCTTTAAATGGATCCTTAAAATTATTATACCATCTTACAGCTTGAATTGTTAAACCACTGTGTCAAATTGTCTATTTATTTGTAAAATTACTATGTTTTTGTCCTGTATTATGTTTAAGAATCTGAAAACAACCTGGAATTCCAAGAATATATAAGTTATATCATGTATATGTACTATAACACACTTATACCGCTAATATGAAAGCCAGGCAGAGGAAAAATGAATACAGATGAATATTAGGTAAAAACAGTTCTAAGCAGGCCTGTACATGAATATACAAAGAGATATAAATGGTTACTATTTGTGAAATACAACTTTTGATTGTGACCTTGTCTTATTACAACCTTTGATACCCCAGCAACTGCCATTAGAGAAAATTATAACTTGATCTAGTGAACTTGCCTGGCCATATTAAAGCAGTTTGGAAAAGAGTTCTCTATACCAGACCCTTCTAGGGACACATTTCAATAGAGGGCTACCAGGAACAGAGGCAAGGCAATATCCCTTCTGCAAATGCCCACAGAATTGAGTATGGAAGGGTGAGCTGCAGGATATTACTGGGCACATACTTTTCCATCTTGGACTTGTTAAATAAGAAAAATTCAAATGCTTCTTATTGAGATCTTGTTGTTCAGTTCTGCCAGGTTGGTTCTGACTCATGGTGACCCTGTGTGAGTTTTCTGAGGAGCGGCTGATGAACCTAAACCTCTGACCTTGTGGTTCAGATGGACTTGATGGTCCAGCGCATTGACTTACAGTGCCACACACTCGGATGACCTAATCAAAATAACAAATTTAATAACCACTATTTTTGCTACCCGTCATCCTAATTGGGCAGATATTCAGGATCTGTTAACAATGCTCCTGACCAGGGATGAAAAGCTGGTCTGAGATAAGGCATGGAACAAAATAGCACACATCCAAAAAAAGCAAACAAAAAACCTGAATAAGACCCTTGCGCCCAGTATGGCAATTCCTCTAGCTGATACAAATTAAAGTCTAGATGAGCCTGTTGGTGGTGAGGGTTATATGCTGTGGAGTTGGTTTTGATTCATGGCGACCCTGTATAGGGTTTCTGAGGCTGTAAATCTTTGCAGGAGTGGAGGGCCTTGTGCTTCTTCTGTGGAGCAGCTGGTGGTTTTGAATTGTTGACCTTGCAGTTCACAGCCTGATTCGTAGCGTCTACACTACACTGGAGCATGATAAAAGGTACATTCTCAGAGGTCTAAAAAAGGGAATTCCTAAATCAAAAAACTTGAACATGGTACAAGCAATTCAGCAGAAGCCAACTGAGGACCCCTCTGAATTCTTTAAATGAATCTATCGAGCATACTGTAAGTACACAGACCTTGATCCTGAAAACTCAGAAAATATCCAAATGGTTAACATGATTTTTATCTCCCAGAGAACCCAGGATTTTAGAAATAAATGGCAGAAATTTGACAGGGCAATTGTCATGAATCCATCCCAACTGGTGGACATCACCTATGAGGTATTTAAGAGCCGAGAGCACAAGAAATTTCAGGCTGTAACTGTTCTCCTAAAAGACCACTAGAGGTAAGCCTGTGAGACCCCAGGGAGGACCCCGAAAAGGAATAAGGGCCTTAAGCAAGGACCAATGTGCTTATACAAAAATCTGGACACTGAAAAAAACAAATGCCCAAATCTTAGGGAGGACCTGTTAGAAAAATCCATCCAACTCAATAGATGGTTGAACAAGTTTTATTGTCTACAGAAGACTAATGTTTCAGGGGGCAAGGGGCCTAGCATGATTTGGTATCAACCTCTGCCAGCCCTATTGCTCCCACCCACGGGACCTCAGCTGAAAATAATAATGGGGACGGTGATGGTGACTGAGATCTCCAGGAAGTCTGAGGACCAGTTCTTCCTGAAACACCTGGACTACTTCATTGTTGTTGTTGTTGTTAGGTGCCGTGGAGTCGGTTCCGACTCATAACAACCCTGTACAGGGTTTCCAAGGCTGTAAATCGTTATGGGAGCAGAAAGCCTTATCTTTCTCTCATGGAACAGCTGGTAATTTCAAACTGCTGGCCCTGAGGTTTGCAGCCCAATTCGTAACCACTATGCTACCAGAGCTCCTTATTGGGGAATAGAAAATACCTGACTGGTCCCCTTACTGGGCCAGAACCTGCTTCCAGAGTTGCATGTTCAAATAGCTTTCTGAAAACAAAAGTCTACAGTGGAGGTCCCTCATGAATATGCCTGGTGATTACTGATTCAGACTCAGGAAACCAGTCACATTGGCCTGAGGAGATCGACAAACAGGTAAACCCCTCGTGTGGGCTAGCAGAATTCTGGGGAGAGCCAACAAGCATCCCCCATCAAGGTCTGATTGAAGACTGGAAACTAACCATTCCATAGAAACCAATATCCTCTCAGAAAAGAGGCTGAGAAACTCATTCTGTCCAACTCATCCCTGTCCCCATCAAGCCATCTCCCTGCTGCTAAAGACAGATGGCAATACCAGGTTATTTTACTGGACAATCTGAATATTACCCTGTGAATTGTCAGGCAACTAAACCTGGCATCCTCCTCCCTGGTGTGGCAACTGGAGGGTTGAACCATGATTGTATAGAAATCATTGACCAAGTGTTTTTCAGCTCACCTGACCTGTTTCACTGTATCTAGATTAGATGTCGTTTGTGAACAGAAGTAGTTACATGGAAAAAGGGACTTGGATAGCAGGGTGTGTAATAGTAATCTTACAAGGTAATAACCTCCTGCCAGGGATCTTAGCTCAAATAAAGCTGAACTGATTGCACTGATGAAGGCATTAGAAATGTTGGCAAAAAAAACTAAATATGTACCCAGAGGACTTCAGCAGAACTGAGGCAGAAGAATTTGAGACAGGGGTTAAAGAATGAAAAGTAGATGACATTGGAATTGTTCTGGTTCTGAGAAGTTAAAAGCTAAAAAGTAAATGACTTTTTAATAGAATGGTTCTGATCCTGTGAAAACTAGCACCTGCTCTTCTTAAATGAGCTCATGAGATGACCCACAACATGAAAAGGGCCCTGACTTGGTTCATTAGGCCCT
>NW_006408606.1:196252-196814 GCF_000296735.1 Chrysochloris asiatica | reverse complement strand
ACAAATGAAAAACTGTCAGAAAATTTATCTAAATTGGGACCAGGTGCTGCCTTAGCCCTGTTTCAAATTCAGGTAGCCCCAGGAGTGGGCTTAAATTGAGTCCTTATAAAGTTATATACAGTAAACCTTCCCAGGCAGCATCCCTCAACCCTCTACCTGACCTCAGCCAAAGTTTAAAGGTGCAGTGGTACGCATAACACCTCAACCCCACACATTTTATTATTTGTAAAATTGCTCTTCCCAGATCTGCTTCCTTCCCTGCAGGTAACCTGATCCCTTCTAGAGTTGAGATCATATTCTGCTCAGAACATGGAGAGATGGACCAGAAAACCAGTTAGAGAAAAAAGTGGACTGGACCCTTGGAAGTCCTCCTAGCCACCCGGTCAGCTGTCAAGTTAGCTGGACTCAACTTGGACACAATGGGACTCTCATAAGATGCTATTCCTTTCAATGGGATGAAAAACATTTGGGCCTATTTAGCTTAGAGTGTAATAAATGTATCTGATTTGTTTTTCCTTTCAGGAGGGCATCCAGAAGCATTTGCAAAGATTACTGAGGACTA
>NW_006408606.1:192168-192822 GCF_000296735.1 Chrysochloris asiatica | reverse complement strand
AGGCCTCATGCAAAGCCTTTACAGAGTATAGGACCTTAGGTGGAATCCTGAGCCTCATACAGAACCTTATGAGGTAGGACATTCCCACTAGAAAGAACAAGCAGGCTTGAACAGCTACAGTGACAGATGATACATCTTCAAAGAAAGATCATCAGGAAAAACCAAAACAAAAATGTCAGCATGACTGGCTACTATAAGAATAAGCAAGCTGTTCGCCAGGAAGACATCAAGCTAGCAATCAAGTGCTTCAAGACAAACTCCCCTCTAAGACTGAAACTCAAAGGGAATACACAAACAAACATGTAAGCTTGTTGGCAACCACATTGGTCTACTGGTGAGTGGAAGAGGTGGAAAAGCAGTAATGAAAAAATGGGCTGAGTACAACCCCAGTCCATTGAATCCTATTGACCTGGAGATGAGAGAGTGAAGAGTAAGGGCTGGTTGGTCCAAAGTGTGGTGAGACCTAAGGACACTTGAGCCCATCAACAAGGATTTAGCCACAGAGGGCTAGATCTGAGAGTGAGTTATGCAGCTGATATGAAGTGAGGGGAGATGCGCAAGAACACTCAAACTTGCATACAATACCCTTTTGACCTAGCCTCGACCTCTCCATAATCAGAACTTGACTAGAGGAAGATTGAAAAAAAAAAAAAA
>NW_006408606.1:187120-190773 GCF_000296735.1 Chrysochloris asiatica | reverse complement strand
AAGATAAAATGCTAATCAGGTCACCAAATGAGATCAATCCACCTGGTTTTCTCCTTGCCCTCAAACAGGTATGCAGCCTAGCCCCTACCCGCAATTCTGACCCCATATAGGCCAGTGTGATCCTCCATTCCGGGCTCAGAATCTGGAGAAATTATCTCCTCTGAGTCAGCCTGCTTAATAAAATCTGAAACTCTGCTTCACCTCTCTGAGTTGCCTCGGTTTCTTCAACCACAAATCTAAAACTGCTATAATAACACTACATTTCCCCAATTTTCTTCATGTTTTTTTTTTTTTTTATTTCTCTGATGTTTTAAAAGTATTTTTTAAGAAACAATTTTTATATTTTGTTTTCTTCATTGCAATTACTTCAATTCATCAATGCCATCCACTTTCCTCATAGGAGATATTTTTTGCTGCTGTTATTAACAGTTACTACAGTAATTTTCAAATTTCACATCCTAGATTGTACTTGAACTTGTTAAGAATTATTTTCTTTTACTTTTTTTAAGAAGTAATTCCAGAAATAGAGTCCTCGTGTGGTACTGTCGAATAAGCACTGGACTGCTAACTGCAGGCTTGGTAGTTAAAATCCACTAGTTGCTACTTGGAAACCTTATGCAAGGTCACTATGAGTCATAGCTGACAGAAAAGCACTTGACATTCCAGAAAGTTACTTGAATGCTATATTTTCTAAATGATACACATATGAAAATATATTCAATTTTATTTTTTCATAAATCAGTGAGAAGACTTCAAAAATTACATAGAAAATGGAATTGAAAGACAATGGAAACTTTCCATGAGCTCTTGGAAGACGCAAAAATCTTAATAGTAAGGTATCATTACATTTCCTTTGCTGCCTTACAGGATATTAGAGAAGCATTTTTCCTCTGTCTTTTGCAATTTATGGTACAAATATCATCTTGCATCTTAAATAAATAAATGCTTTCTACTTGAATTCATGTATAATTTATTTCTTGGAGTAAAGCAAAACAAAACAAAATGTGTCCAGTACACATGGTAATTTTCATCTTCATTCAATTTATTTGTTCGTAAATGTTAACTCCTCTAACTTTCCTTTCATGTCTTGTTTTCAGTTTTGATAAGTTTTCCACTACACTTTGATAATAGCTTCTGATCCTTATTTATGTTCTTTTTAGAGAAAGGTTTCCTATTAAGGGCAGAAATCTTGGCTTGCCATTAAAGATTGTTTTCTCTACACTCTTTTTCTAATTCATACAAATTGAATTATTGTAGAAGTTTTTCATGTCTATATTATCTAAATGATTCAGGTTTTTATAATGCAAAATCTACTTTTTACTACCTTATTTTATGCATCTATTTTTCATTTCAATTCTCTCTCTTGTTATTTTCATATGCTTTCTTTATAGTTCAAACCTTTCTTATGTTCTTATTAATCTGCATAATTTCCTTCTATTCAAAAACTGATTTTTACAAAATAGAACTGAACTCTAAAGATTTGTTTCTTTGTTCTTAAACATTATTTTCATAGAACACATTATACTTTTCAACTTACTATTTTTTTTTTCCAATTGATTTAAGCTTTTTTGGCTGTCATCTTAATGTTTTGAGTTTCATCCTAATTCCATAGTCAATGAGATGTTGAGGGGAAAGAAGTCAGGATAATACTTAACACCTGCCTGAGAGTTGGCAGATGGATACTCCCCAGACCCAAAGCCAAGGCCTTATATTGTGTTAAGCACCCCAGGGGTCAGTTTGTTGCTAGCATTCAACAAATTCTTAATCTACTTGCACAACCAGTTCCCATTCAACATCTCTAGCCATTTCACAAAAGACACAAAATCTGGCAAGATCAAAATTTGTAAAACAAAAGAATAATAGTTATGAGGAGATTTACATGGCTAAAATTTGATTAGAATATAAGACTGGCTAAAGTACTTGTCTGGTAACCAAATGTTGGAGGGTTCCAACACCAAAGCTGCTCCATAGGATAAAGCTGTGGCAGCCTATTTCCTGAAGACTTACAACCTTGTAAATCATATAGGGCATCTCTACTCAGTTCTATAGGGTCACTATGAATCTGAACCAACTGGATGCATGGGTTTTGTATGTTTTCATTTTGATAATGGGAAGTCAGTAGGTATTTTTTCAGTGTGAATCAGAAGTATGACATAAACGCAAAGACATTTTATCTGGAGACATTTGCCCAGTAGTCAGGGACAAGACTTCCAAGAGAAGCGAGTAAGAACTTCATTTATTTCTGTCAGACTCTAGAATATGTCCTTTTCTCTTTTGTGTTCAAGTTATACTAATATCCCTTTTTATAAAATTTTCCCACTCTTCTGTGATTTAAGAAAGTCAAATGTCATATATTAAAAATATAAATTAGAAACCATTACAAATGAGGAAGAGTAAATCTTATTTTTCATTTTTCAGGTTATTATATTTTTTAACAATAAGATGTCAGGTAAGAAAAGAGAGAATATGAAAAGGAAGCAAAACATTCAATTCTTAGCTTTAATTTGATCCTTATTTATTTATTTATATTAAAAGATTATACATATTACAATTCAGGGTTACAAACAACAGTTTATGACAGGTAAAGGACCCTAAGTTTTTCAAATGTTCATTTGCTCTATTATTTTTTGAAATTCATGTTGATGTGTTATCTTTATTTTTAGATTTATCAAATCTTAAAATTATTGGCTGTCTGTTTAGTATTTCCTATTTATAGCTCACATGAAATATAGTCATAGGAAACAGGAACATATTTTTCATTATTTAGCTGTTGTTTGTGTTGATGTATAAAAACAGAAAACATCTTGAATTTCATAAGCTTTGATGATCATGTTGGACTGATGATAAACCTTTGTGTTTATCATTAATAAGCCACAAAATTCATTAGTGATTATGATTTATTTAGTATCAAAAATTATGCTATAAGTACATATATTTAGCCAAATAAGAAATACATCTTGCAATATGCTATCTGTTTCAAAGTAAAATGTTTGTTTATGGGACAATTCAACATAAAAAGTTGTTGTTGTTGTTAGGTGCCATTGAGTCGATACCTACCCATAGCGACCTTATGCACAGCAGAATGAAGCACTGCCTGATCCTTGGCCAACCTCACTACTGTTGCCACTCTTGAGTCCATTGATGCTGCCACTTGGCCAATCCATCTCATTGGGGGTCTTCCTCTTTTTCTCTGACCCTTCACCCTAGCTAACATGATATCCTTCTCCAGTGACTGGTCCCATCTGACAATATGTCCAAAATATGAGAGACAAAGTTTGTCCATCTTGGCCTTCAAGGAGCACTCTGACTGCACTTCTTCCAAAACAGATCTATTGGCTCTTTTGGCAGCCCCTAGCACTTTCAATATTCTCCTCCAATACCTTAACTCAAAGGCATCAATTCTTCTAAGGTCTTCCTTATTCACTGTCGAGGTTTTACATGCATATGATGTTGTTGACAATACCATGGCTTGGGTCAGGCACACCTTAGTCCTCAAGTTGACATCCTGGTTTGTCAACACTTTAAAAAGGTCTTGTGCAGCAGATTTGCCTAATGCAATACATCATTTGATTTCTTGACTGCTGCTTCCATGAGTGATGATAGTTGATCCAAGAATAATGAAATCCTTGACAACTTCAATCTTTTTTCCTTTG
>NW_006408606.1:185971-187020 GCF_000296735.1 Chrysochloris asiatica | reverse complement strand
GTAGCTCATCTGAAACCTTTCCACCATGGGTGACCCTGCTGGTTATTTAAAACACTGGTGGCATAGCCCTCAGAATCACAGCAACTCAAACCACCACAGCATGACAGACAGACGAGTGGTAGCTCACTAGGTTGAGTCAAAAATTATCTGTACTCTGGCTGTAGAATTTAGATTAATCAACTTTTGGAAACGACAAAAACATCATTTTTCAATATGTTCTCCTTGTTTTTCAATACACTATGTCCATTTATCAACAAGTTTTTATATTCCCTTATTCAAAAAAGATGTTTTAGGCTGTGTTATAAGCTATGACTGCACTGCCGTTTTTACTTTGTCATCAGAGGTGAATGAATCTTTGACCTCACAGGGTTGGTTGCTTTCAGAGGACAAAACAGATGAAAGTCTGATGGAACAAGATCAAAACTATAGGGAGAATGCTTTAACATATCAAAACAAAGCTTATGCAGAGTGTCAACAGTGTAGGCAGAGAGGTGTGGACATACAGCGTCATAGAAGATCACAACATGCTTGGATAGCAGTTCTCTGCATTTAATCCAAAGGTTAGGCTTCAGCTCTTCAATGAGAATCTCACTGTAAGGTGCACTGTTGACTGCTAAACCTTTTTCCTAATAGTGTTCCAATACTGGTTCTTGAGAATCCTAGAAAACTGTAAGCATCAATTTTTCCAGCTAATGTTTGATATTTCAGCTGTTTCTTGGTGAGCAACTGAGGGTGTTTCCTTTGAATACTATGCCATTTGCTCTCAGGTTCATAGTGTTGAATCCGTTTTCTTCAACAGTAATTTTTTTTTTTTTTTAAATAAACTTTTACCTTTCCTCAAGTATCGGTCCAAATTTTGTTAGTAGATGTCCAAACACTTCTGTTTATGTTCTTCCATTGTTGTTAAGTTGTTAAGTGCCTTCGAGTCGGTTCTGACCCATAGCGACCCTGTACAGGGTTTCCTAGGGTGTAAATCCTTACGGGAGTAGAAAGCCTCATCTTTCTCCCGCGGAGCGGCTGGTAGTTTCGAACCGCTGACCTTAAGGTTC
>NW_006408606.1:183291-185847 GCF_000296735.1 Chrysochloris asiatica | reverse complement strand
TTTGATCTTCATCAGTAAATGTTTTAAGTCCTCTTCACTTTCAGCAAGCAAGGTTGTATCATCTGCATATCACAGGTTGTTAATGAGTCTTCCTCCAAACCTGATGCCACATTTTTCTTCATAGAACCCAGATTCTCAGGTTATTTGCTCAGTATACAGGTTGAATAAGTATGGAGAAAGAATAAAACATTGTCGCACACCTTTTTAAATTTTAAACCATTCAGTGTTCCCATGTTCTATTTGAACAACTGCTTCTGGGTCCAGGTACAGATGTATCATGAGCACACTTCACAGTGTTGTCCATAGCTTGTCATGATCCCCACAGTCGAAAGCCTTTGCCTAGTCAATAAAGCACAAGTAAACATCTTTCTGATAATGTCTGTTTTCAGCCAAGATCCATCGGACATCAGCAATGATATCCCTCATTCCACATCCTCTTCTGAATGTGGCTTGAACCTCTGGAAGTTCTCTGTCAATGTATGCTTACAGCCATTTCTGTATTACCTTTAGCAAAACTTTACTCATATGGGATATCAAAGAGATTGTCCGATGATTTCCACATTCTGTTGGGTCACCTCTCTTTGGAATGTGCACAAATATAAAAAGTAGTTTGAAGTAAAGATTGAGAAAAGAAGGTCAGGTTATAGTGACTTCTAATTGAGCTTCTATTGAGTGTACATTGTTGCTGTTGTTATGTACCATTGAGTAGGTCTTGACTCATAAAAATTCTGTATAGGTTTTCTAAGGAGCAGATGGTGAGTATGAACCACTGATCCTGAAGTTCAAATAGACTTTGTGGTACCATGTGCATACAACAATCAATTCAGTTCAGATTGGTCAATATTTAGAGAAAGTTAAAACAACTTTCATTTTTGTGTTTGCAAAATAAGTTTTCATTGCTTTTTTGTCTCTAACTTAAGGTGTTTTCCTTTCTGTCATTTCAGCAATGCTGCTTTGACTCTATTTCACAAAATTATTGTAAGATATGACAGGTTATCCTCTTTCTTAACTTTCTAATGTTGCTATAGCAGAATACCACCAGTGAATGGCTGTACTGTTGTTGTTAAGTGCTGTTGAGTGAATTCTGACTCATAGCAACTCAGTACAGAGTTTCTGAGGAACAGTTGGTGGGTTTGAACTGCCAATCTTATGGTTAGCAATCTAGTGCTTATCCTATAGCACCACACTAGGAGTCTGTGGATGGCTTTAATAAACAGAAATTTGTTGTCTAACAGTTTAAGGGGCTGGAAGTACAAATTTCAGTACTAGCTCTAGTGAAAGTTTTCTGTTGGTTCTAAGTTTAGAAGGAAAGTTTCTGTCTCCTTTCAGCATCTGTGGACCTATCTTTATTTAGAGCTATCCATGTATATTGATTTTCATTTCCCTTGTGTTTAGGAGACTCCCAGAACAGGAATTATGTTTTCTGCTCTCAGTTATTTTCTCTTCTTTTTTGGTGGTAGTAGTCCTTACCCTCTCTGTTACTTATTTCTGTATTTATGTCTTGTAAGATAAAAGGTGATGCAGGACACACTCCAGGGAAATTTCACTTATTCTTACTATATTAAGGTTGATACATCCTTTCCTAATGCCTTACATTTGATCACAACTCTGACCTGCGTAAGGGTACTGCTTCTCATCTTACTTCCCTTTCATCAGATCAAGGCTCATCATATCAGATCACATTATGGGTAATGATAGCATTAGTACACAGATGCCATATTACATCAAGTTACAATTGACAAACCACTGAGAATCGGGTCCAGACAAAATATGTGTCAACTTCTGAATATAATTTCTACATAGACGAAAATTTCCTAAAATATAAATCAGCCAGTCCAAGATAGAGTGAAGAAAAAAAAATTCTTTTCCTAAGATAAAACTTGTTGTTGTTGTTAAATGCCATCATTTGGTTCTGATTCATAGAGATTGTATATAGAGTTTCCTAAGAGCAGCTGGTGAGTTTGAACCACAAACCTTGCAGATCAAACTCACCACTCACCTACCATTTCAGCACATTTCCCTGAAGCACCACACCAGGGCTTTCTGATGATACAACTTGTTAATCAACAATAAATAATTTTCTCTTTAGCTCCATTCAGCTAATACACATTATTGTGCCATTACATTAGTTAACAATAACATAACACCTATAATGTTGTTAAGTGCCATTGAGTAAGTTCCTACTCACAATAGTCCTATATGGGGTTCCCAAGGATCAGCTGGTGAGTTTGAAACACCAACTTCAAGGTCCAGTACTTTATCCTGCATTACCAGAATATGTACATATTATTACTAAGTGCTATTGACTCAGTTCTGACTCTAGTGACCCTGTATAGGATTTCCAGGGAGCAGCTGTTGAATTTGAATAGCTGACCTTGTGCTTCAAACCAACCTTTCAGTGAAGTGCTTATCCTATAGTGCCACATCAGGACTCTGCCAACATACATACACAGGCATACTGTTGTTGTTGTCAGGTGCCATCGAGTCGGAACCGACTCATAGCGACCCCATGCACAGCAGAACGAAACAATGCTCGATCCTGGGCCAACCTCACCA
>NW_006408606.1:167758-179766 GCF_000296735.1 Chrysochloris asiatica | reverse complement strand
CCTTACGGGAGTAGAAAGCCTCATCTTTCTCCCGCGGAGCGGCTGGTAGTTTCGAACCGCTGACCTTAAGGTTCGCAGCCCAATTCGTAACACTACACTACCAGAACTCCTTCTTCCATTAGTCATTTCGATATCCACCTGAAAGAAACTTTCATAAACATGGATTATTTCATAAATGATTTGCAAATGATTTACCACATAATCCACTGTCACTCATCTATTTGACAGAATCATTTTATGTGCATGCTCAGTGCTGTCATCAGTCATGGACATGAGCAAATGTTTTAATACAACCAAAGTGTGGATAATTTTTAATGTCTCCATACTGTGATGTATGCATTATTTAACCCCATTTCATTTATTCCTTCCATGGGTAATTATAGGCTTAAGACTTTATTATGAATTTAATTGTATTCCCAAATGTTTCTGTTTTTTTTTTAAATCCTAATACCTGTGAATGGGACCCTGTATGGGTAAATATGGTCTTTATTTGAAGATATTATCAGATAAATCATACCAAGGTAGACAGTATCTTAATAATAGGATAAACAAACAAGGGTTCAGAGCACACAGGGAATACACAATATGAGGATCCATCTAAATTCTAAGAAATTGCAAGCAATCCTTAGATAGTACTAAACAAAAAATGAGTGAAATTACTGAATAATTATAACACAATTTTGCACAGGTACAAATTTATAAATCGGCATTTTGAAAACAGTGCTAAATGGTAAGTAAATAAAAATGATAAGTAAATAAAAGTTAGTATTAAAATGATAAGTCAAAAAAAGTTGTAATTATAAAAGTACAAATGAAACATAAAAGGAATGTTGTTGTTGTTAAGTGCTGTCAAGTATGTTCTATCCCATAGCGACCATGAATAGGGTTTCCAAGGAGCAATTGGTGAGCCTGAACTACCAACCTTGCAGTTCAAACGGCTTTGCAGTCTGGTGCATTAACCAATAATACCACATCAAAGACCTTGACCTTAGTTATGGATTGCATCTTAATGTAAAGAAAACAAAAATCCTCACCACTGGACCAATAAACAACATTCTTATTAATGGAGAAAAAATTGAAGTTGTCAAGGACTTCATTCTTGGATCAACTATCAACACTCATGGAAACAGCAGTCAAAGAATCAAATGACATATTGCAGTAGGCAAATCTACTGCACAAGACCTTTTTAAAGAGTTGAAGAGGACTTAGGACTTAGGACTTAGCTTGAGGACTAAGGTGCACCTGACCCAAGCCATGGTATTTTCAATAACCTCATATACATGCAATAGCTGAACAGTGAATAAGGAAGACCGTAGAAGAATTGATGCTTTTGAGTTATGGTATTGGAGGAGAATATTGAAAGTGCCATGGGTTGCCAAAAGAACCAACAGATCTGTATTGGAAGAAGTGCAGCCAGAGTGCTTCTTGGAGGGGAGGATGGCCACATTTCATCTCTCATACTTGGACATATTGTCAGGAGGGACCAGTCACTGGAGAAGGATATCATGTTTGGTAAGGTGGAGGGTCAGATAAAAAGAGGAAGAATCCCAGCAAAATGGATTGGCAAAGTGACAGCATCAATGGGTTCAAGTGTGGCAACAATTGTGAGGTTGGTCCAGGACTGGGCAGTGTTTTGTTCTGTTGTGCATAGGGTCACTATGAGTTGGTACTGACTCGATGGCACCTAACAACAACTACAACATCTCAAGCCAATGTTCGTTGTAAGATCTGATAATTAGTTGTATATAGCTATGAGGGTGGTAGCGACTCAGTCAAGTTTTCTACTCTCTGACTCACCAGTACAATTACAGACTATAGGCTACTAACATACACATCTTCATTAACCTATTTTTCTGTGTGAGCTCATGGTAAACTGTCTCAAGTCTGTAACACATTATATTTCATATAGACATTATAACACATTATTGTGATATGACATCATTTCCTGTGTGGCAAAAGGCCAAATACATCTCAAGTCAAAAATGAAAGAAAGAGACAATTCTAAAAGATACCAAAAATATTTCAGAGCAAAATTCACTTTTAAAACCTCTTAAACATTCTGCATCTCTTAATTTATAATGATGCCTTTAAGTTGGTGTCTTTACTGAGCATTCTAAATTCAATTTAAGAAATTATTAACAAAATAATGAGACTCAAATTAAAAGTCCACAAACAACATGATGATTAATTATATTAATAAAATCTTGGAAATAAGCACTGACTCTGATGTGAAGTAGCATAAGGTAAATCTAATTAAGACCTCATGAAATTCAGGTACCAGCTCCTAAGAAATGCAAAACTACTCTGCCTCTCTTCTTTTATTATTATTGCTTAATTTTCTCTAGCGTTTAGTCTCTAGAGAAATTTCAAGTATGTATTCTAAATTTAATTGTAGTTTTTTAGACTTAATGATTGCAGGATAGTGAGAAAAATGGGAAATACATAAAAAATGTTGGGGAAGTATTCACATTGTCCATGTGAAATTGATGGTTTTCATGCACATCTAATGGTCTCATTGAAGCTTAATTTGAACAGATGAACCATTCCAGTCAATTCAGTTTTATTTGCAGAGGAGTTATTGAATAAGAGTTATAGTATAGTTTTCATTTTATGTAATGTTGAGCATTAATACTTAATTATATGCATGTAAATAATTCAATGTTCATGAAGAACTTGAAGAGTGCAATTTATACAAGAAATACTTAAATTGATGTTAAATGAATAAATAATTTAAATGCACACTGGCATACAATAAATTTATAGAACAAATTTAGTACCATGAAACAATTCACCTATATAAAATCATCTACACTAAGGTCTATTTTTCAGAAAATAATCTTCCCATACAAATAATTCCATTTAAAATTAGTACTTCATGTTAGAAGAGAGTTTCATTTAGAACAGTGCATGAGATAATTTTAGTAGAAAAGATTGCTTTCTAAGAAAAATTGTAGAGTAGAATGGAAACAAGACTAGCAAGAAATCAACTAATGGATTCTAACTTTTTTTTTAATGTTTTATTGAGAATTATGTGATAGTTTACATGGGAGAATATTAGCTTTACATTCATCCTATAATGTAACATTTAATTGCCATGGTTACAGTCCCCTCCATACATCATCAACCAACCAAATTATATACCCTGCAAGCCTGCACCCCTACCCCCCGGTCGTCAGTACACAGCGCCTCTCCCTCTCTGGGTCTAAAGTCTCCAGCTACTCATCACTCCATGTCATCATCTCTGTCTCCATCTCTGGAGTCACTACTTCTCTGGGTAGGGTCCTGCTCTCTGCTCTTCTCCCTTGATGATCCCAGGGACCTCTGCTCTTAGACTGCAAAGTCAATCACTCCCCTCCTTTTACTATAAAATGTCTACCTTTATATTTTCATCCCTCACAATCAGTCCTGATAACAATTATTCACTGTCGTATCACAAGAGACCTATCCACATCTCCTTTCATCAGTTCTACTCCGACAGATTGGATACTACTCAGTGGAGATTCTACCATCTGATTCTATTTTTGAAAAATCATATATGTGCTTGGAGACTCATTTTTCTATTAAAAATTAATATGGGATACAGATATTTTAAAGGCCCTTTATGGAGTGAAATATTCCTTGATACTAATGGGAAATTCTGAGTCCACACAGTATAATGTGTTCCTTATGCTAGACTCCTATCCTAATACCAAATAAGTAGCAGTGATATATAAAACATTAAAGAAAAGAAGAAGTTAATCCTGGAGAGAGAGCATGATGGAAGGAAAAAATAGAAAGAAAAAAAAAAAAAAAAGAACTTTTAACTGTTGACCATTAACTAAAAAAAAGCACGCAATTCTAAATTAAAACAAAAGATGGTTATTTTCTAGTCTTCACAAGTGAGAAGATTGTGTTGGGAGTTTTGACAGGACAAGGGGAATTAAAAGGAACCCTGTACAAGTCTCAAAGTGTAGGTCTACTGTAAGAAACCACAAACTTGGTGTGCTACCAAAATGTGCATTCATGTCTGGGGTAACACAAAATCAACCACACAGAGTGAGGAAGTTTTATTCACTTGTACACAAGTAGGAAATAGACACACTTTCAGTACTCTTTAAATATCTGTTTCCAAGATCTTTATTGTGGGTTTATAATAACCAGAGCTGATAACAGTAAAATGCAATTGCTCCAAAGTCGCCATTGTTGGACTGGTAACAGCCAAAGCTTGCATATACTTGATGAAATACCAAGTGCTCCAAAATTTGAAAAGGTGAGAAATATTTTATACAAGAGGACTTGAATCATATGAATAACACAATAATTTATTTTTTGCCGCAGACTTTCTGTGCAAACATATTGCATACACAGACATTTTTTCAGGGATCATCTCTGGTATCAGCAACAACTCCTAACTTTCTATTATTTACCAAAAAGTCAAATTTACTTGCTGAATGAATAATTTATTTTAGAAAGATCAGCACAAGGCTGGTTCCCATAAAATGGAAGTTAAACGTATACTAAATATCTGACTTTTCCAATATGTTATACAACTCTCAAATCTCTGATATCAGTCACCATTCTTTCTCTCCTTCATGTTCCAAGGTTCTGAAACACAAAACTCACAACTATCTTATAGATCTCACAACTATCTCATAAATCTCATGACTGTAAAGGAAGTAATTTATGAAATTATAGAGTCTGGCAACCAAAATCCATAGTTCAGAGGCCAGTCTGGAGTATTCTTCTCATCCACATAGTATCATAGTCTCTGGAGGAATGCAAATTGGCAGATTAGAAGATGACCTATTGATGCACAAGGCTTTAGAAGCTGGTGAATTGGGTCAGGTGAAGGTCATAAGTCCCATGAACTGGAAGATGGATGGAGATGAACCAAATTTAGGGTTTAGAACAAAACAGAAAACTTTGCCAAAGCATCCTACATACTGGACTTAGACCATGTTCCCAAGAAAAATTAAGGGTGGAGACTTGAATCTCACCCTTTAATAAGGTGGGGACATCCTTAATCCTTAGTTCAACATTAATTTTTTTGTTTTATTTCTTTTTTTCTTTTTTAAGTTTTTAATGTGAATTGAGTGATAGTTTACATGGGAGGACATCAATTTTGCATTAATTTCACTGCACTGATTACAATCTCCTCTGTGCATCATCATTCATTAGTATTTGCTTCTATTTCCTCTGTTTGGGGGGCTTATTTGGGGGGGTGGCATACACAAAAACACTGAGGAATATATAATCATTTAAACAACCAAAGGGCACATTCTATAAGCCTGCCTCCTGGCTGCCAGCACACAGCCTTTCTCTTTCCATGAGTCTAGAGTCCTCAACTGCTCTATCTCTCCATGACCTCATCTCTGCCTCCATCTCTGGTGTTGCTGCTTCTCTGAACAGGGTTCCACATTCCGCTTGTGCTTTTCTCCCTTGATGGTCTTAGGGTCCTCTGTTCCTAGACTGTAAGATTAATGACATACCCCCTAGTTGTTACAAAACTTCTACCTTTACAGTTGTGACAGTTGTTATTAATCAGCAACATTAATTCTTACTCCTTGTTATTGTTGTTAGGTTCCAACTCATAGTAACCCTATGTGCAACATAGGGTTGTGCCATCTTGTGCTATCATCATGGTTGCTTCTATGTTTGAGCTCATTGTTGCTGCAATGGTGCTAATATCACTGGTATTATCACTCATTGAGGATGTTCCTCTGTTTCACTGACCATCCATTTTTTCCAAGCATTATTCCAATCTCCAGTGACAGGCATTTCCTAACAGCATGTCCAAAGTATGAGATGTAGTCTTAACATCATTATTTCTAAGAAGCATAGTGCTGTCTATATTCATCAACATCAAAATTCAAATGTATGGATTCCTCTTAGATCTTTCCTATTCATTGATCAACTTTCACATGCATATGTTATGTTTGTTAAGTGCTGTCAAGCTGGTTCTGACTCATATTGATGTTGTATACGGTCTCTGAGGAGTGGCTGGGGAGCTTGAACCACCAACCCTGCAGTTCAAACCAACCTTGCTGTCTAGCACATTAACCTGCAGTGCCACACCAGGACTTCCATGCATATGGATAATTGAAAATATCATGGGTTGGGAGAGGCCCACCTTACTTAGTCCTCAAACTGACATCTCTGCTTTCTAATACTTTAAAGAGATCTTTTAGAGGATATTTGCCTAATTCAGTCTGTTTTTACATTTCTTAACTGCTGCTTCAATGAGTCTTTATTGTGGATCCAAGCAAAATGACCACCACTAGTCTGTCAGCTTGTCATACTGTGGTGGCTTGCATGTTGCTGTGGTTCTGTGTTATTCATATTCTTAGTGAATAAAATACAGGTAACCATTTTCCACTATTCTTCTTTGTTGTGCTGTGGTGGCTAGTGTGTTGCTGAAAAATATTTTACCAGTATTTTAAATGCCAGCAGGGTCACTCAAGGTGGACATGTTTCTGCAACCTTACAGGCTAAAACATAGGCAAACTACCTCTGAATATTTAGCCACTGAAAATTTGATGAATAGCAGTAGAACATTGATACATATAGTGCCAAAAGATGAAAACGTTATGAATAACACAAAGATATTGTCAAACATAGTACCAAAAGAGAAACCTTTAAAATTGGAAAGTACTCAAAATGCTACTAAGGAAAAGCTGCCTCCTCAAAGTAGAGTTGACTGTGATGACACAAATGGAGTAAAGCTTTTGAAACATTCATTTCCTGATGGTGGCACAACTTAAAATGAGGGAAGAAAACTGCAAACATCCATTAATAACCAGAATATGGAATGTACAAAGTATGAATCTGGCAAAGTTGAAAGTTAATAAATATGCAATGAAATGCATAAATATCCTAGGCATTAGTTAACTGATATGGACAGGTATTGGACATTTTGAATCAGACGTCATATAGTTTACTGTTTTGGAAAGGACAAATTGAAGAGGAATGGCATTGCATTCATCATGAAAAAGAACATTTCAGAATCTATCTTGAAGTACAATGCTGTCTGTGATAGGATAATAATTGTATACCTACAAGGAAGACCAGTTAATACCACTATTATTTAAATCTATGCTCCAAGCACTAATGCCAGTGATGATGATGTTGAAGACTTCTATCAACTTTTTAGCCTAAACTAGATCAAACCTGCAATCAAGATGTATTGATAATGAATTGAAATGCAAAGGTTGGAAAACCAAGAAGAAGGAACAACATTTGGAAAATATTGTCTTGATGATAGGAATGATGCAGGAGATCCCATGATAGAATTTTGCAAGGTCAATTACTTATTCATTGCAAATACCTTTTTTTAAACAACATGAAAGGCAACTATACATGTGGATAAGGGAGCTCTGGTAGCGTAGTGGTTACGAGTCGGACTGCTAACCTCAAGGTCAGTGGTTTGAAACTACCAGCCACTCCACGTGACAAAGATAAGGCTTTCTGCTCCCGTAAAGATTGACAGCCTCAGAAACGCAATACACAGGAATCAATTTGAAAACACCTATGGGGAGAGATGTAGGAAAGATCAATATCATTAGTCAAAACAAGGTCAGGAATAGACGACCCTCAGTTGCTCATATGCATGTTCAGGGTGAAGGTGGGAATAATTCAAGCAAGTCCACGCAAGCCAATATATGACCTTGAACATATATCACCCTAATATACAGGCCATCTCAAGACCAGATTTGATGCATTAGACACTAATGACCCACGATAAGATTATCTATGGGCTGATGTCAAGAACATCATAGAGGAAGAAAGCAAAAGTTCATTTAAAAAATAGGAAAGAAAGAAAAGACCAAAATGGATGTCAGAAGAGACTGTGAAATTTGTCCTCCAACACAGACATGCTAAACAACATGAAAAAATGAGGAAGTAAAAGAGCCAATCAGAAGGCTTCAAAGGGAAGCTTGAGAACCCAAAGTCAAATGTAATGAAGTGTAGAAAGACCTGGAGTTAGAAAAACTAAAGGAAAGAACATGCTCAGCTTTTCTCAAGCTAAAAAACCAAATAAGAAATTCAAACCTCAGCTTGCAATAATAACGGATTATTTTATGGGCAAAATATTGAATGGTGAAGAAGGAATCAAATGTTCCTCTGCTGTTCATAAGATTTTCATCTTCTGGTAGTTTATCTGACAATGTTCTGCTGCTATTCATTAGGTTTTCAGTGTCATTACCTGTAGGAAGAACAGGTCGTGTGTGAAACCCATTCTGAGGCAGCTCTCAAACCAAGGAACGCCTTGATGAGAACCACAAGGAAAACCTTGCATGCCAAAAATTATGGGAGCAAAACATGGTGACCAGGTGGCTAGGGGAGTAATCTAAACTGAGAAGAAAATATGTGTGCCTAACTGTTATCTGGTAATAATAAACTCTAGCTTTGTTGTGGTGCATGGATATGCCTCCTGCCTAAGATTGTACTTAAAGCTGTATTGTAGTTAATAAAGTCACTCTTGACTGACCATCTCGAGTCCCCTGTCACTTTCATTCCCCATCCACCTCCGGAGATGCCCCTCGTGCAGGCTGGTCCTGTATTTACCATTCATAGTCAACCTCTCTTTCTTCCTTGTCTATCTTAGTCTGGAAGCTTTGGTAAAATAAGTTTAGCATAGGTGATCTTGCTGGTTTTTCAAATTTGGGTGACATAGTTTCCAGCATCACAAAAATATGCCAGCCATCACAGTATAGAAAACTGACAGACAAGATGTAGACCATAAGACTGTAGCCTAGGAAACACTATAAGGCTGTTCTACTCTGTTACATGTGATTGCTATTAGTAGGAATCAACTGTGAGGCAACAATAAGTACAATAAGGACAACTGTGAGTGTTAGTAACTGTGAAGAAAAACCTTCTGATCCTTCTAGTTAAACAAACACAAAAAGCCTACATCATCCTGGGAATTACAAACTACATCCTCAGCAAAGTATCAACGAAAAGAATAATTCTCTTGTAGAAAGGAGAAAGCAAATGGCTCTTTAGATTTCCTGGATTAAAATTAGGATTTTATAAAAGCAAAAAAAAAATAATATCTTCACAAAAGTTTAGCCTTCATTGACCATTTTTTATTCAGATTTTACTGTGGTCCTCAGAGCATGTGGCCACCTCATGGTCTGTGTATGACTCATGATCGTGCAGCACTGGTTTCCCAAAATACAGGACATTCCTATGCAAGAGAGACACTCCCTGGCCTAATTGATTCAGAGGATATAGGGACACATTGTTTGATGGAAGTGTGTTTTTAGCATCATGATTTCAAAAAGGTCAGATTGAGGTCACAGTGGTTGCTACTGCACATGTGAGGGCAGATCCAGTCTCAGGAATTTCTGGGCCTCTTGCTTTTTTGTTAAGTAAGCAGGAAGCTACTCATTTGCCTAATAAGGGAACAGCTTAAAACAGGAAACTAGCTATTGTTTTAACACAGATATCAAAGATAGCAGTTAATTTCCAGTTCTCAAAACAGTCATATATTGGATACTGACAACTTTCCCAACCAATCTAAGGGTGATGACTTGAATTACACCCTCTAATTAGGCAGGCACTCAAGATACATCTCACTTTAATTTTGCTTTGTTAACATAACAGACTATTCACTACAAAATGGAACCAGAAACACAGGCATTGAGGTTAGGAATTACAATACATCACAACATGGAGAACTATGGTTAGAAAGCTGGACTTCTGGTGTGGAGCTATAGGATCAGCACTGGACTGTGAGCCACAGGATCAGTAGTTCAAACCCACCAGCTGCTTCTCAGAAACCTTATACAGGGTTTCTATGAGTTGGAACCAACTCAATGGCTCTTAACAACAAAAATATGGCTAGAAAATCCATATTAAGCAATTCATTGCACCATGCATGTCTTTACCTGAATCTGGCTTGAATTTCTGACCACTTCCTGTGAATGTACTGCTGCAACCATCTTTCAATTATCTTTAGCAAAATCTTGCTTTCATAGGATAGTAATGATATTGTTAGACAATTTTCTCATTATGTTGGGTCATCTTTCTTTAGAATAGGGACACATATGTATCTATTCCACTTAGTTGGCCAGGCAGTTGTCTTCCAATTTTTTTTTTTTTTCTTCTTTTGCATAGATGAGTGAGTGCCTCCAGCACTGCATCATTTTTTGAAACATTTCAATGTATTCAATAAATTTCAAATATATTCAATAAATTCCTGGAGCCTTGTTTTTCATCAATGCCTTCAGTGCAGTTTGCTTCTGCCTAAAATACCATAGATTCCTGATCATATTTGTTGTTGCTAAGGGCCATCGAGTTGATTCCAACCCATAGCAACCCTGCATAAGGTTTCCAAATTCAAAGGACATTGCAGTCTGATGCATTAGCCCACAGTGCCACACTAGGGCTCCTTTGATCATATATTACCAACTAAAATGGAGTACTGGTATGGCATTGTAGCATAAGCACAGGAGAAAAAGGTTAGTTTGAATTTCAAAAGATGGCTATTCCAACCTCCCAGCCAGTCCTCAGGAACTCTATGCAAGGTTATTATGAGTCAAAACCAACTCAATGGCACTTGACAACAACAATGGTTGAATATCAACATTATTTCTTTTTTAGGTGTAGTGATTCCATATATTTCATCCATCTTCTTTTGATGCTTCCTGAATCAGTCAACATTCTGTAGGTAAAATCATTCAATATTGCCACCTAAGGCTTGCGTGCTTTCTACAATTTTTTCATCTTGAAAAATGTTGAATGCATTTTTCTCTTTGGTTTTTTGAACTACAAGTCTTTACATATTTCATTTTAATAATTTACTTTGTCTTCTGAATCTGCCCACTTCCATTCAGCCATAGACCAACATGGTCTCCAGTAAGTTTACATGGCTGCTCGAATGATCACTTTGACTTTCAGTCTTGGAGGGGGGTTGTCGTGAAACAACTTGATTGCTTGCCTTGGTGGATCTCCATTGAATAACTTGATTGTCCTTGTAGTAGCCATTCAGACTGAGTTTTTTGTTTTGATTTTTCCAACTGGTTGTTTTTTCGAGAAGTATTTTCTGTTCCTCTAACTGCTCCAGGCTGCTCTGCTTGTCCTTTCAAGTAGGAATGTCCCACCTCAGAAGGTTCTGGATGGGATTCAGTATTCCATGTAAGGTCCTAAATACTACCAAGGTGCTGCAAGAAGCCAATTTCACTGGGCAAGTTCTAGAACCCCTTTTAGGTATTTGAATCATTTATAGGCTGAAGATGGGCTTGCAAGCTTTCTGTAATCATGTTTCCCCATATTCCTTTTTATCTCACATGTCTATTTTATAATAGTAGGCAAGGAAAACCAATATTCATAAGAAAGTCAAGCATCCTAACATTATTTCCTCTCTTTTACACATTCCGACAGTGCCTTAATCCCTGTATCACATATCCCTGTTGTCCCAAGGTTAAACATAAATCGCTATTAACCTCTGTTACATTTAACCCCTGCAAACCTGTCTCTGTGTCCCCCTATTTATATTGTTCTTCCATCACCCTCCCACTTTTTGTGCATTGCCCTCTCCAACACCTGAATTATGAAGTGTCTGTTCACTACCTCTGCTCTACTGACTCCTCCATTTCTTTCCCCGCTCCCCATAACTAACAAAGAATTTTTTTTCCCTTTAGTATGGGTATCTTTTCTTATGCTTTTGCAAAAATGGTGTTATGTGTCTTATGCAGTATTTGACTTTTTGTGACTGACTAATTTCACTCAGCATAATGTCCTCAAGGTTCATCCATGTTATGTGGTAGCTTATAGCTTCCTTGTTATTCTTCAAGGTAGCATAATATTCCATTGTGTGTATATATCAAAGTTAGTTTATCCATACTTCCATTGATGGTCACTTAGGCTGGCTCCATCTTTTTACTATTGTGAATAGTGCTGCTATGAACATTGGTGTGCATATATCTATTCTTGTACTGGTTTGTATTTCTTGTGGTTATATACCAAGTAGAGGAATTACTGGATCATAAGGTATTTCTATTTCCAACTTTCTGAGGAAGCAC
>NW_006408606.1:166036-167368 GCF_000296735.1 Chrysochloris asiatica | reverse complement strand
GTGAAGTGTCTGTCCATGTCCTGTGCCCACTTTTTAATCAGATTATTTGTCTTTTTCTTATAGAAATATTGTAGATTCCTACAGATTTTAAGATTAAGCCCTTCTTTGATATACCATTGCAAAAGATTTTTTCCCATTCTGTGGGCTCCCTTTTTACTCTTTTGGTGAAAATTTTTAATGGATATAAGTTTCTAATTTTTAGTACGTCCCAATTATCCACTTTGTCTTCTTTTGTTTGTGCAATTCTCACATTATTTGATAGTGTATGTTTGTCTGGTGTTAGAGCCCTTAGAGTTGTCCTTATTTTTCCGCTGATGATCTTTATTATTCTGGTGTTCACATATTGAGTTGGGTTTTGTACATGGTGTGAGATCAAGGTCTTGTTTCATTCTTTTGCATATCAATTTCCAGTTTTTCCCACAAGATCTGTTGAAAAGACCATCTCCTCCTTATTCAATTCATTTTGGCCTTTTGTCAAATATCAGTTGGCTGTACTTGGAAGGGTTAATTTCTGGATTCTTGATTCTGTTCCAGTGATCTATGTATCTTTCGTTTTACCAGTACCAGGCTGTTTTGACCACTATAGCCATGTAGTAAATTTTGAAATAAGGGAGTGAGATGCTTCCAACTTTGTTCTTCTTCATAAGCAGAGTTTTGCTTATCCTGGGTCTCTTTCCTTTCCATATAAAGTTTGTAATTGCTTTTTCCATCTCTTTGAAGAATGTCGTTGGAATCTGGATTGGTTTTTATTTTATTTTATTGTGAATTACGTGATAGTTTACATGGGAGAACATTAGCTTTACATTCATTCTATTGTATTTCGTTTCACTGCAATGATTACAATCCCCTCCATGCATCATCAAACAATCAAAGGGTACACCCCACAAGCCTGCACACTGGGTGCCAGCACCCAGTCCCTCTACCTCTCTGAGTCCAGAGTTCCCAGCCTCTCCATCTCTCCATGTCATCATCTCTGTCTTCATCTCTGAAATCACTGCTTCTCTGGGTAGGGTCCCTCCCGCACTCCATTCCTCTCCCTTAATGGTTCCAGGGACCTTCCACTCCTGGACTGCAAAATCAATCACTCCGCTCCTTTTGTTATGAAATGTCTACTTTTACATTTTCAATCATCACTGTCAGTCCTGATAGCAGTAATTCACTATTGCACCACAGGAGTCTTATCCCCATCGCCTATCATCAGCGCCATCCAGGCAGATTGGAAACCACTCAGTGGAGACTCTACCTTTCCCTGGCACCTCTGGAACTAGGCTCCCTCTTGAAAGCTTGTAAGTCAATCAGTTCTTGCCTTTGTAGCTCCCCCATTTTGGGTAG
>NW_006408606.1:129777-141151 GCF_000296735.1 Chrysochloris asiatica | reverse complement strand
TCCCTCTTTTATTGTGCTAGGTCTGCCAATGGTTTATCAATTTTATTAATCCTTTCAAAGAACCAGCTTCTTGTCCTGTTGATTCTTTCTATAGTTTTTCTGTTTTCTATCTCATTTATTTCTTCTCTGATCTTTAATATTTCTTTCTTTTGGTGACTGTAGGTTCCCTTTGTTGGTCTGTTTCTAGTTGCTGGAGATGTTGTGTTAATGTGATAACTTTGATTCTTTCTTCTTTTTGGACATGAGCATTTATCACAACAAAATGTCCTCTCAGCATCGCTTTTGCCATGTCCCAAAGATTTTGGTATGTTGTGTTTTCGTTCTCATTTGTTTCTAGTAAATTTCTGAATTCACGTGTAATTTCTTGTATTATCCAGTAAGTCTTCAGCAGGGTTTTATTCAGCTTCCATGTATTAAACTTTATTTCCTTGGTTTTCTTATTCTTCATTTCTAATTTTATGGCACTATGTGCTAAAAAGATGCTTTGTAATATTTTGATATTTGTAAATTTATGGAGGCTTGCTTTGTGACCTAACATATGGTCAATTCTGGAAAATGTTCCATGTATACTGGTAAAGAATGTATATTGTGCTGTTGTTGGGTTGAGTGCTCTGTACACATCTATGAGGTCAAGTTGGTTGATTGTACTGTTTACTTCCTCTCTAGTATTATTGAGTTTCTTTCTGGTTGTTTTATCTCTTTTTGAAAGTGGCATTTTAAAATCCCCCACTATAATTGTAGATTTATCTGTTTGTTTCTTCAATTATAGTAGGGTTTGCTTTATATATCTTGGTGCTCTTTCTTTTGGAACGTGAATGTCAATTATGGTTATGTTTTCTTGCTCAACTGACCCATTAATCATGAAATTTTGTCTTTCTTTATGTCTTTTGCTGGCTTTTGCCTAAAGTTTATGTTATCTGAGATTAGTATTGCCACTCCTGTTTGTTTTTCATTGCTGTTAGCTTGGTATATTTTTTTTCATCCTTCAACTTTTAGTTTGTTTATATCTTTGTGTGTTAGTTGTGTTTCTTGCAGCATATTGAAGGGTCTTGTTTTCTTATCCATTCAGCCACTCTCTGTCTCTTCACTGGTGCATTTAATCCATTGACATTCTATGTAATTTTATTTAGATATGGATTAACTGTTATTATGATACATTTTTTTGTGTTGTTTGTTCCTTTGTTTAGCATGCCTTCTTGTGTTGCATGCATGTTTTTTTTTGTGCTTTTTCTTGTCGGTTTCTTTTTAATCTTCCTTGTTCTGCTTGGAGCTTCATAAATTGTGAAGTATTAATTTTCTTTGGGGTTACCCTATAGTCTATTAACTTTTCCCTGCGTTTAAGACATTCTATTGTATCCTGCTATCTACTCAACCTCCTCATCACTTGGATCTCTGTTCCTATACTATTCCCTTCTTTAACATTGTTAATATTTTGATCTTTGGTTGGCATCACAGGTCCTCTGAATTCATTGCTGTAATTTTGTTCTGTTCTGAACTCTGCTTGTTGATCGAGTTCCAGGTGCTGTTGCCATGTCTGTGAATCTCTAGCTGTTGTCTGTTCTTGCTGGTTTTCATTCTGAAGATCTCCCTTTAGGATGTTTTGAAGCGCTGGATTGGCTTTGACAAAATCTCTTAACTTCTGTTTATCTTGGAATGTTTTGATTGCACAATCGTATTTGAGTGACAGTTCTGCTGCATAGACAATTCTTGGTTGGCAGTTGTTTTCTTTTCTTTCCTCTTGCATTTTTTTATGTCTCCCAATTCCCTTCTTGCCTCTCATGGTTTCTTCTGAGAAGTCAGAGCTTAATCTGACTTGCTTACCTTTGTAGGTAACACTTCTCTTTTCCCTGGCTGATTTTAGGATCCTCTCTTTGTCTTTGATTTTGAAGAGCTTGATTATGATATGTCTCGGTGATTTTCTTTTGGGGTCTATCCTTCCTAGTGTTCGTTTAGCTTCTTGTATGTTTATCTTACTGTCCTTCAAATTTCTTCCAGAAGCTCTTCAACTATCTCTTCTGTGGACTTCTGTGATTCTTCCTGTTCTGGATTACCAATAGTTCTTAAGTTATTCCTCTTCATGTTATCCAGCATGATTCTTAGACTCTCTTTAGATTTTTTTAATCCTTTTTTCTGCTTGCTCTTCTATCTTAGCAGTATTGAGAGATTTGTCTTCCAGCTCCCTGGTTCTGGGTTCCATTTCTTCCATCCTGCTCCTTTGCCCTTTCAGTATGTTGTCCATTTCTGATATTTTATTATTAATCATCTGGACTTCTTTTTGCCAATTTTGGGTTGTTTCCAATGTTGTATCTATCTTGTTTGATTGCTCCTGTAGCACTTTCCTGACTTCTTCCTTATTTTCCTCCACCCCTTTTCAGAACATTTAATTTGTTTCTATATCATTCTTTTGAATTCCTTCTCAGGCAGATCCAGAGCATGTTCTTCTACTGGAAAGTCTGTGTCTGCTTCAAGATTATTTGTCTCATTTATTTTTTTCCATTTTTGGACATGTATTGAGATATTTAATTCTGTTTTCTTGGACATTTCAGCAGTTATTTGGATTTTTAATGCTTAAATGGATGTATGTTGCTTTGTTGTTAAGCTTGCTGAGAGTTTCTTGGTTGATATGATCTGAAGATAGGCTCCCTTTTTCACGTGCATTGCCTAGCAGGTTTTGGCTCTTGTCTTGATGGTGTGGTATTAAAAGATGAACATATTAATAGTAATACTGTTTATAACCAGTGATAAGATTGTAAGGAATTTTAAGTAATCTTCACTATTACTCAAATCTACATGGCAAAATCACCACTTATTTGACAGTATATCATAGTTTGGTACTTATGTTTTGTTGTGATGCTGGAATCTATGCCACATGCTTTTTAAATGCCACCAATAAAGTCACCCATGAGTCCTGGCATGGTTTTGTGGGGTAAGGCATTGGACTGCTAAGTCAATTTGAACCACAATGTTGTTGGTTCAAACTCTACAGGCACTCCTCAGAAACTGTATACTGGGTTGCTGTGGGGCAGAAATAACTCAATACCACTTAACAACTACAACAATAGGTTTATCCATGATACATAGGTTTCAGCAGAGCTGTGAATGTTTAGCCACTGAAAACCTTATGAATAGCAGTTGAACAATGTCAGCACCAGAAAACTGAGCATTTAAACATTATGAATAGCACCAGAATATTATCAGATATAGTGTAGGAAGGTAGTCCAACAGTTTGGAAAGCACTCAAAAAATGACTGGGGAAGAGTTGATTCCTAAGAGTAGAGTTGGCCTTGATGACAAAAATGGAGTAAGCTTTCCAGACTTTCATTTGCTGATGGGACACAATTGAAAAAGAGGAGAAATAGCTGCAAACATCCATTGATAATCAGAACATGGAAAGAACAAAACATGATTCTAGGAAAATTGGAAATTATCAAAAATTAAATGGAATGCATAGAGATTAATATCCTAGGAATTAGTGAGCTGAAATGACCTGGTATAGGCCTTTTTAATGCTGATAATACTATCTTTTACTACACTAGGAATGATAAATTGAAGAGGAATGGTATCACATACAAGGAAGACCAGCTGATGCCATTATCATTTAGGTTTAAGCCAGTGATGTTAAAATCAAAGAATTCTACCAACTTCTTCAGTCTAAAATTGATTATACATGCATTTAAAATGTTGTGATAATTACTGGTAATTGGAATGCAAAATTTGGAAACAAAGAGGAAGGATCAGTAGTTGGAAAATATGGTATTGGTGATAGAAATTATGCTGGAGATTGCATGACAGAATTTTTCAATGGCTTATTAATTGCAGATACCTTTTCTAAACAACATAAATTATGACTATACAAAAGGATCTCACCAGTTTGGATTTTCAAATTGACTACATCTGTGGAAAGAAACTGAAAAAAACTCCATATCATCAGCCAACAAGGCCAGGGCAGATGGTGTAGCACAACATCAATTGCTCATATGCAAGTTCAACCTGAAGCTGAAAAAAAATTAAAACCAGTCCCTGAAAGCCAAAATGTGACCTTGAACATATCCCATATGCTTTTATAGACTGTCTCAAGAAGAGTTTTAATATATTAGACACTAATGATCAAAGCCAAGAAGAGTCGTGGTATGACATCAAGAACAACATACAGAAAAAGGTGTGTGCTAGGGTTGTATACTTTCTCCATACTTATTCAACCTGTATGCTGAGCAAATAATCCAACAAACTGGGTTATATGAAGAAAAACGTGGCATCAAGATTGGAGGAAGGCTCATTAACAATCTACGATATGCATATAATACAACCTTGATTTCTGAAAGCATAAAGGACTTAAAATATTTACTGAGGAAAATCAAATATCATAGCCTCCAGTGTGGGTTTCATCTCAATGTAAAGAAAACAAAAATCCTCACCACAGAACCAATAAATAACATCTACATAAATGAATATAAGTTTGAAACAGTCAAATACTTCATTTTGCTAGGATCAACAATCAACACTCATAGAAGCAGCAGTCAAGAAATTCAACGATGTATTCTTGGGCAAATCTGCTTCATAAAACCTCTTTAAAGTGTTGAAGAGATAAGATATCACTCTGAGGACTAAGGTGCACCTGACCCAAGTCATGGTATTTTCAGTAACCTCATGCAAGTGAAAGTTGAATAGTTAATAAGGAAGACCACAGAAGAATTACTACATTTGAGTTGTGGTGTTGGCGGTGAATATTGAAAGTACTATGGACTGGCAAAAGAACAAATAGATCTATGTTGGACTAGGTAAAGCTAGAGAGCTCTTTAGAAGCCAGAATGGCCTGACTTCTTCTCTCATACTTAGGATATATTGTAAGGAGGGAGCAGTCATTGGAGAAGGATATCATGTTTGGTAAAGTGGAGGGTAATTGAAAAAGAGGAAGTCTCCCAGCGAGATGGATTGGCACAGTGGCAGTAGCAATAGGCTCAAATGTAGTAGTTATTGTGAAGTTGGCCCCAGGACCAGGCAGTATTTCATTCTATTGTACATGTTGATATGATTTGGTACCGACTCAATGACATCTTACAACAACAAAAAACAAATCCCAGAAGCAGGAATAAAGGCTCTCATGAACACTAAGAAAGAGCAATTACACAAGTGGAGTGTGTTTCATTGACTATTATACAACTGAGTGAAAACAGCAGCAAAGGTAGGAACATGGATATAAGTGGCTGGGTGGTTCCAGGCAGCATGGCAACTTGCAAATTTTCATAATGTTTAAGCATCATTTGATAGCACTAAAGGAACTTGGAACACTTGCTTGAGTGGAACAGAGGTCAAGGGATCACATGGCTGAGTTGCTTAAGACCTAGAGAGGCGACCCTGAGAAACAACTGAGAAGAGATGCTCCTGAATAAAAAATTGCTGCATCATGACTTGTTTCTGATCCTGAATTGTACCGTTTGCTTCCCTAATAAACCCTATAATCATGAATATTTTTTTGTGAGTAATGTGTGGATGTTGCAATGAATTACTGAACCCAACAGAGAAGTAGAATGCCATGTGATGATAGCTGGTGTCAGAATTGGGTCAGGAAGATTGAACGTCATGTTTGATCTCTGCTTCATAGGAATCAGTCTTGGGCTAGTATGGAGTTTGCATCTCCTTCCCCATTATGAAGCCAGAGGAGTTCAGATGTGGTCGCCACATATTTTGAAAAGTCAGTTCTGACTCTTGTCAGCCCAATGTACAATAGAACGAACATTGCCTGACTTTTTGACATCCTCACTACCTTACTGTGTGCGAAATCATTGTTGGAACCACTGTGTCAAGCATCTATTTGAAAAACTTCCCCATTTTTACTGAATCTCTATGTTACTAGTCCTGATGTCCTATTCCAGGAACTGATCCTTTCTGAAAACATGCCCAAAGTATATGAGACAAAATTTAACCATACTCACTTTCAAGAAGCATTTGGCTGTACCTCTTCCCAGAGAGATTTTTGTTTTGTTCATTTGGTAGTTCATGATATAAAAACATATTTACAATATATGCATACATATACATCCATGTACAATATACATCCATCCACACAAGTATTCATATGTGGATATGCATGCATATGCAACATGAGCATAGATAAATAGATAGTGTTGAATAACGAGTAATTCATTTAGGTCGCCTTATGCCCTAGACTTTAGAAAAGGCTGGCTTACTTTGCATATAGCTCTAGCATTTTTAGTTTATAACTTAAAATATAACCAGATCAAAAAGAAGCTATAAAAAGTCTTGGATATTATTTTATAGGGGAACATTTTTTAATTAAAAAACACATTGCCTTAAAGAATGGAAATATAATGTCAGTAAAGTTTGGTCACATAACGTATTTTAAGTGAAAAATTAGTTTGTATGAATCTTTTTGCAGTTATTAAATCTTCCTGAGCTATAAAAGGAGATGGCATGGGAATGTCTAGTAGACAAGGAAAAAAATGAAAATTAGCCTGTCCATGAAGAAGCTGCATTCATAGCAATCAGAGTGAAGGCTTCCATCAGATGACATGGATTCTGTATGTAGTTCCCCAGATCAGAAGAGAACCAGCTTTGGAAATTATTCATCAGTGCCAAAAGAGCACTGTTCCAAAATTAATAAAAATTGCTCTAATAGTTTTCCCTTCTATAAATTTACATTGATGCTGTAGGTTTGGACCTATTTTTAAGAAAATATTACTGCAAAGGAAAGTCACCAACCTCACAAACAGTCTGTAAGAGTATCAGAAGAGCCAATTGAAACAGGCATGTAATAACATTGTGAAATTGCATTATCTGTCAAGTTTCTGAAGCTTATTCAGGTGCTTATTTAAGCCCTTGGAACCTGTAGGGAAATGAGCATGGGATGACTTTTCATAACATTTAAGAAGTGAAACTTCATAGTGGTCTACCAGAAACGAAAAATAAGATTTCAGCAGTAAAACAAGTGTCAACAAATCTCATGCTTCTGTGCAGAAATTGCAGCTACTAATAAGGTAACATCAGTACATTATAAATAATCCTTAGGCTAGTCTCAAAAGGGGTCTACAATATCAAATATGTGCACCAGAAATGCTGTTAAGGCACCTTTGAGGCCATCCAGAAATGACAAAATAGGATAGTTTATAACACAGTATGTCTGAAAAATGCCAGTTAGCTCCTCGTGCCAACACCCACACTTTGGAGGAAATGACCAGGACCTTTTATTATTTATTGGAACAAGCAGACAACAGGAATGTTTTAGTGCCAGAGCTTTTAGCAAGAGAAATTAATATTCATCAACACATTTTAACTCAGTAGACAGTTTAAAAGTTGGAATGATGCATGTCATTCAAGAGAGGAGGTCCTTGGTCCAAGTTAAACAAATTCAAGGAGTAGGTCTGGTTTTAAGAATGCTTGTTCTATACCCCAATGAAACTACATTTTTGACATTAGAAATACCCAGGTGGTAAATCACCCTTGCTATTTCATTTTGAATAACTTATTAATCAATGCATTTACTCAGATGAGAAAGTTATGATTTCAACGTTTAATGGCAAAAATGTATCAGTGTTCATAATCTTTAGATGACTGCTTACTCCACTATACTTTGAGCTACAATATTGTATTTCATTTGTCTGGCAAGATAAATACTTAAATGTACTATGCATTCAATTAATGATTGATGAACCAATAGAGGTTGGGAGAGAAGCATATTTGTAAATCTAAAGTCCATAATGATAACAATGCAATAAAATGTCACGAATAAATTTAAACTAACAAAAACAAAGTAAGACACACCCTCCACACACAGAGTAGACAGGGAGGGGCAACTTGGACATTGGCTACCCAAAATGGGGGGTGGGGGGCTACAAAGGCAAGAAGTGACTGGCTTACAAGCTTTCAAGAGGGAACCTAGATCTAGAGGGCATGGAGGAAGGTAGAATCTCCAGTGAGTAGTATTCAATCTGTCTAGGTGGGGTTGATGCAATGAAATGCAGACAGGTCTCTTGTTATACAATAGTGAATAATTGTTATCAGGACTGACTGTGAGGGTTGGAAATGTAAGGGTGGACGTTTTATAGCAAGGAGGGTAGTGATTGACTTTTCAGTCTAGGAGCAGAGGTCACTAGGACCATCAAGGGAGAAGAGCAGAGAGTGGGACCCTACCCAGAGAAGCAGTGATGCCTGAAATGGAGCCAGAGATGATGACGTGGAGCGGCTGGAGACTTTAGATCCAGAGAGGGAGAGCGACTGTGTGCTGAACAACTATGTGCTGAAGACCTTGGCGGGGGAAGGATTGCATGGAGGGAATTGTAACCATGGCAATGAGAGACAATATATGATAGAATGAATGTAAAACTAATGTTCTCCCATGTAAACTATCACATAATTCACAATAAAACATTAAAAAAAAAAAAAAGAAAAACAAACAAACAAAAAAAAATAAGACTATCAATTTTTTGACCAGTGAAAAAGGGTAAGGAAATTTTTAGTAACATATAGCACAAATGACATCAGCACATCAGCAAACACGGTATATACTGTTATTGTTGTTAAGTGCCTTCGTGTTGATTCCGACCCATAGTGACCCTGTATAGGGGCTTCAAGGAGCAGCTGGTGAGCTTGAACCGCCGACCTTGCAGTTCAAACCACTTTGTAGTCTAATACGTTAGCCCACAGTGCGGGCCTCAGACCCTCGGTTCCCGCGGGCCCCTCCTCTAGGAACTCCAAATCTTTCCCTTCCATAAAACAATGAAAAGAACAAGAAAATAAAATTACATATGGTTTTTCCAGAACTCTGGAAATTAAGCAAAAGTTTTCAACAACCTGGTGAATATTTCTTTAACCAGCTGATTCTTGGTCAGAAAAGAAAACTTTGCGATGTTTACAGAAGGCCCATCTAGAATGCCCCAGCACAGTGTTAGCCACGAAAATAATAGCCTGTATTTCCAGTACCAGTGGGAGCAAAATGACCCGTTTTCAAAAGACATTACAATTATTTGGTCTGGCCTAACTGAAGGACCCCTAGGAGACAGAATGAAGAGGCTTGCTTTAATATCGGCCTTAAATGGAATTGGCTAACCTATTGCTAGGTGTGGCATTGTCAAATAATCACTGGATGGTTATAAGTGTCAATTATATAATCATTCAAATTATATAATAATCACTGATGGAATAATTGTTGAATAATCACTGGATGGTTAGCTGCAAGGTTCAAACCAACTAGCTGCTCCTTGAAATCACTATAAAAGTCACTATAAGTCAAAACTGACTTGACAGCACTTAATAAACAACAACTATCTATTGCTAAAGTTACTTCCTGGTGAACCTTGTCAAAGAATATTTTCAGAGAAAATTATTTATTTATGTTTTTTGTTTCTCAGGTTTTTAATTCCATTAACTCTTCTTCTTTTTTTTTTTAAATGGTTTTAATGTGAATTATGTGATAGTTGACATAGGAGAACATTAGCTTTACATTCATCCTATTGTATATTGTTACACTGCCATGGTTACAACCCCATCCATGCATCATCAACCAACCAAATGGTACACCCCACAAGCCTGCCAGCTGGTCGTCAACACACATTCCCTCTCCCTATCTAGGTCTAAAGTTCCCAATTGCGCCATCTCTCCACATCATCATCTCTGCCTCTATCTCTGGCATCACTTTTTCTCTGGGTAGGGTCCTGCAGTCCGCTCTTCTCCCTTAATGGTCCCAGGGACCTCCGCTCCTAGACTGCAAAGTCAAGCACTCCCCTCCTTGCTATAAAACATTTCCAACCCTCACAGTTAATCCTGAGAGTAATTATTCACTATTGTAACACATGAATGCTATCCACATCTCCTTTTATCAGCCCTGTCCAGACAAATTGTGTACTACTCAGTGGAGATTCTATCTTCCTCCATGCCCTCAGCATCTAGGATCCCTCTTGAAAGTTTTTAAGCCAGTCAATTCTTGCCTTTGTAGCCCCCCATTTTGGGTAGCAATGTCCAAGTTGCCCATCCCTGTCTACCCTGTGTATTGAGGGGTGGGAATCATCCTCACTGTAAAGATCTGTTCCCTCTTTTGAGCTACTACATCCATAGGTGTAGGTCAAGTTCATCAAATTGTATCAGATTACTCTTTTTTTCCCTCTTCTTTCTTCTTCTAGTTGAGTTCTGATCAAGTCATGTCAAGTGGGTATTATCTGTAAGTGTGGGTGTTCTTGTGCATATGCCCTCTATTCTTATCAGCTGGGTGTTTCATTCTCCAGTCTAGTCCTCTATGGCTATGTCACTGACTCTGGGTCCAGGAGTCCCCAGGTCTTTCCAAACTGCTGGCTAACCAGGACCCCACCCGGATTCACAGGAGTGTATTGAGCATGGTAGGATTTAGCTCGCAGCTTCATAGCGGTTTTTCCACCACCTCCCCTTATTGGTCACCAAGAGAAAATTCTTTTTAAGTGATAGAAAAGTGTTGGGCAAACAAGAGAATAAGCAAAAAAGTTAAGAAAGATAGGCAACGAAATGAAATAACTACAGGGGCTTTGAAAAGTTTCCACAGATTCCTGTGAATCTAGAAAACCATAGTCATCTCAGGCCTGTATGTACACCAGAAATATCTGAGAAGTCCTGAAACTCTCAGTTCCTGCTGGTCTTGAGGTCCCAGAGAAGTAGAAAGTGAAGGTTGTAAACTGCCTGGGATGCTGAAGACATATCCAACTCAAAATATACAAATAATGGAAGTTTTTGTTCAAGTTGTATAAGGAAATCTCTGCTCATACAAAAGCTGTCCAAGCATTAGTTGATCTTTAGTCTTCTGTCAGTTTATTGTACTGCAGTGGCCCATGTGCTGCTAAGATGGTGTAACTACGCTATCATTAATTCAAATATCAGGAGGGTCAACCATGGTGAAAAGATCTCAGAAGAGCCTCCAAACTAACATAGACTAGGAAGACAGAACTAGTGACATATTCCAAAGATAATCATTTACAGCTTTAGGAGTCACAACAAATTATTGTCTACTAATGTCAGAAGAAGGGTCACCTAGATTGGAAGACATTACACAATAGCAGAACTATGTAATAAAACATATCATGGATCACAACCATTGAGTTGTTGTTGCTAGGTACCATCGAGTGGGTGCTGGCTCAGCAACCCTATGCACAACAGAATGAAACACTGTCCGGTCCTGGGCAAACCTTAAAATTGTTCCCACGATTGAGACCGTTGATGCTGCCACTTTGAAAATCCATCTTGCTGAGGGTCTTCCTCTTTTTCTCTGACCCCCCACCTTACCAAACATGATATCCCTCTCCAGTGACTGGTCCCTTCTAATAATATGTCTGAAGTATGAGAGATGAAGTCTGGGCATCTATGCCTCCAAGGAACACTCTGGCTGTACTTCTTTCAA
>NW_006408606.1:107689-108785 GCF_000296735.1 Chrysochloris asiatica | reverse complement strand
GTCAATCTCTGGTTGTTGTCTGTTCTTGTTGGTTCTCAGTCCACAGAACTCCCTTTAGGATGTTTTGTAGTGCAGGGTTGGCTTTGGTAAATCCCCATAGCTTCTGTTTATCCTCGAATGTTTTGATTATACCATCATATTTGATTGATAGCTTTGCTGGATAAAGGATTTTTTTTTTATTTTAAGGTTTTTATTGTGGATTGAGTGAAAGTTTACAGGGCACATCATCAGTTTCACATTCAACCATTCACCATTCATATGACTTGTTTCATTACATTGATTATAATCCCCTCCATACATCATCAGTTAACAGTGTTTCACTCTATCCTCTTTAGCATTTTTTTGTTTGTTTGTTTGTTTGGGGGGGCAAAAACTTTGCCTTTTTGGAATTTACAGTCTCGGCTTTTAGGGAAGGTTTTTACATTTGTCTGTGGATATCCAGGGCTCATGAATGAGATTACTAACAAGCATAACTGAATAATCAGATGAGGGACAGTCTGCTATGTCTGCTAGGTAGCTAAAGTCTGATCCACAGAGCCTATGGTTTGGACGGTCTGTAACGCTTGGGTCCACAGGGACCTGAACTCCTGACTGGGTCTGCATAGTCTGCATCAGATTCCCCCTTATTTATTATTTGTTTAAGGGATGCTGCCTGTCTTAGGCAGTCAGTGCGAATTCCTCAGTCTTACCTGTCATCGAAACTCATTGCAGCATGGCAATGGCTCTGTCTTAGGTTGTCGAGGTTCCACTGGATAAAGGATTCTTGGTTGGCAATTTTTTTCTTTCAGGGTTTTATATATGTCTCCCAATTGCCTCCATGCTTACATGGTTTCTGCTGAGATATCTGAGCTTAATCTGACTCGCTTGCCTTTGTATGTGACACTTCTGTTTTCCCTGGTTGCTTTCAGAAGTCTCTCTTCAACTTTGAGTTTGGAGAGCTTGACTATGATATGTCTTGGAGATTTTCTTTTGGGTTCTACCCTTCCTGGAGTTTGTTGAGTTTCTTGAATGTTTATCTTTTCACTTTTCAGGGTGTTAGAGAAATTTTCTTCCAGCAGTTCTTCAACTATTTCCTCTTGTGTGATTCTTCTTGTTC
>NW_006408606.1:104177-105435 GCF_000296735.1 Chrysochloris asiatica | reverse complement strand
AAAAAAAAAATGTTGTTTTGAGGGTGAAAAAAATACTGCTTTATGTAGTTCTTACAAATTTTGATTTAATTTATTTAGTTGCTAAATATGTTTGGAACTAATAATAATGCCTGTTAATATATGTTGTTGTATTCTAGTCAATTATGATCCATAGTGACTCTGTACAGGGTTTTCAAGGAGCAACAGGTGAACTTGAAACACTGACCTTTTAGTTCAAAAACTTTGCAGTCTGACACATTAGCCCACAACACCACACCAGAACTCTATATATTAATTGTTATCCATGATTTGAGAATTATTATGCTAAAACAAAACAAAACAAAAAAAAAAAAAAACAACCCTATTTAAATGAGTCTTCTTGTTGTCACATGAAAAAAAGGATCATCACAACCAGACACGGGGAAGAAAGGACAAAGCTATCATATTTCAAGCAACATATTGCAGGACTGGAATTATAGGACATGGAACAGATAAAATTCTCAGGAGTCATAGACACAGCAGTTAAATTTGGGTCCTTGAGAAATCTAAAGAGTCAGACTTTTACAAGTTTTTACTAGTACTGAAAATATTCAATATAAATATATTCTATATACAGAAATTCTCCATTTATACCTACAGATTTAACACAGGAAAGCTAATGTATTGCTGATTCTAAATAGATGATGCATTCAATAAAGTTTAACTATTTAAAAAGACATATACATATGTCTTTAAGATTTCTGCTTCTGATAACATCCAAGCACCATGTTGCAATACAATCCTTCATCAAAAGTAACTAGAAAAGATGAGGACTTTTAATTTTAATAACCTTGTAAGTAGGGAATCACTGCTAATGCAGTAGCAAATTGATGTGTCAAGATTACAGAGACAAGAAAAACTCAGAGTAGGGACACTTTGATCTTCTACTATTCTACATAGAATTCATATGTCCTTTGGTAAAAGCATATATTAATTTCTTGTGGATTTATACATAGGTGCTCAGTGGTCTGTCATAAAGTATTTATATCTGTAGGTTAATGCTCTAGACTGTAAAGTTGTTTGAACAGAAAGTTTTGCAGTTCAAGCTCACCAGTCACTCCTCAGAAACCCTATATAAGGTTTCTATGAGTCAGAACATATATTGTTGTTGGTAAGTGTTATAGAATTAGTTCCTACTCATAAGGACCTTATATAGCATTTCAGAAATGAGGCTGATGAGCTTGAGCCTCCGATTTTGTGGTTTAAACCCATTTTGCAGTATAGTGCATTAACCCACAGC
>NW_006408606.1:101074-102812 GCF_000296735.1 Chrysochloris asiatica | reverse complement strand
CATTTAATGAAGCAAGCATAACCCTCATAACAAAATCTGAGAAGGACCTCATTAAGAAAGGAAATTATAGACCAATATTCCTCATGAACATAGATGCAAAAATTCTCAACAAAATCCTAGCCAAAGGAATCCAATAGCACATCAAAAAAAATAATACATCATGAGCAAGTGTGATTCATATCAGGAATGTTAGGATGGTTCAACATTATAAAAACAATCAGTGTAATCCACCATATAAACAAGAAAAAAGAAAAGAACCATATGATCATATCAATTGATGCAGAAAAGGCATTTGACAAAATCCAACACCCATTCCTGATAAAAACAAGCAGCAAAATAGGAATTGAAGGGAAATTCGTCAACATAATTAAGAGCATATATACAAAACCAACAACCTACATTACTCTCAATGGAGAGAAAATGAAAGTATTCCATCTGTGAAGAGGAACCAGACAAGGATGCCCTTTGTCACCATTCCTATTCAATATTGGTTTGGAAGTCTTAGCCAGTCCTATATGACAAGATAAGGAAATTAAAGCCATCCAAATTGGCAAAGAGGAAGTACAACCCTTTCTATTTGTAGACAATATAATCCTATACCTAGAAAACCACAAAGACTCAGAAAAAAAGCTACTACTCCTCATTGGAAGATTTAACAAAGTGGCAGGGTACAAAATCATCATACAAAAATCAATTGGATTCCTCCATATCAATGACGACAGCACTGAAAAGGACATTAGAAAAGCAATACCATTTACAATAACTGCCCAAAGGATGAAATATCTAGGAATACACATAACCAGAGAAACAAAAGGATCTCTACAAACTACAAAACACTCCTACAATAAACCAGAAGAGACTTATAAAAATGGAAGAAAATACCATGCTCCTAGATAGGAAGACTTAACACTGTGAAAATGTCAATACCACCCAAATCAATCTACACATATATTGCAATCCCAATCCAGATTTCAATGACATTCTCCAAAGATGAAAAAAGGCATTACAAATTTTATATAGAAAGAAAAGAGACCCAGGATAAGCAAAGCACGGCTTAAGAAGAAGAATAAAATTAGAAGCTTCTCATTCTTTGATTTCAAAGTTAACTACATTCCTACAGTGGTCAAAACAGCTTGGTATTGATACAATGAAAGATACATAGATGAATGGAACACAATCCAGAAATTAACCCATCCACCTGATTTTTTAGAACGGTCCTAAGTATATTGCATGGGGAAGAGATAATCTCTTCAACAAATGGTGCCGGTAGAAGTGGAATATGATATGCAAAAGACTGAAACAAGACCTTTACCTCACTCCATATACAAAATCTAATTCAGCATGGATTAAAGACCTATATGTGAATTCCAGAATTATAAAGGTCATCAATGAAAAAATAGGGAATAAACAGACTAATTCAGGGAATACACAGACTACCAAACATAGTGAAAATTATACAAACAAATGTAGGCAAAATAGATGATTGAGACATACTAAAAATTAAAAACTTACATCAAAAGACTTCACAAAAAAGAGTAAAAAGGGAGCTCACAGAATGGAAAAAAAAATTTTGCAACAATGCACAGACAAGGGATTCATTTCTAAAATATATAGGAAACAACAACACCTGTACAAGAAAAAGACAAATAACCCATTTTAAAATGGGCACAAGACATGAATAGACACTTCACTAAGGAGGAAATCCAGGCAGTCAGCTAATAAATGAAGAAATGTTCAC
>NW_006408606.1:98690-100673 GCF_000296735.1 Chrysochloris asiatica | reverse complement strand
CCATCAGTGAAAAATGGATAAATTAACTTTGGTACATACACACAATGGAATATTATGCTACCTTGAAGAATAACAAGGAAGCTTCAAGCCACCGCATAACATGGATGAACCTTGAGGACATTATGCTGAGTGAAATTAGTCAGTCACAAAAGGTGAAATACTGCATAAGACCATTATTGTTAAAGAAAAAATACCCACACTAAAAATGGAAATAAAACAAAGAAATTCTTTGTTGGTTACTGTGATATAGGGGATAGGGTGAGGGGAGGTAGGGGAAGGTGGAGCTCAGGGTAGGAAATAGCCACAGCATAGTTTGGGTGCTGGGGTGGCCAATGCACAAGAAGGGAGAGGGGAATGGAAGAAAAAGGTGGCTAGGAAAACATTTATGCATGTTTGTATGGGCTAAGAGGGACAGAATTAAATAGTGATGTATGGTCAACCTTCTAATAACAAAGCTCTGAAATATAGGGATTAAGGCATGATTTGAATGGGTAAAAGAGGAAAAATAATGTTAAGATGCTTGGCTATGTTTTCAATCTTGGTTTCCCTTGCCTACCATTGAAAAATAGACACTTGAGGGAGAGAGAAAGAATAGCCAGTAACATCACCATGGAAAGCTTGTAAGTCCGTCTTCAGCCTACAACTGATTGTAATACCTAAAATGGGGCTAGCGAAGGAGACTTCCTGTGGAGGCTTTGCATTGCATAAGACCACAGGCGGAATCCTGAACCCCATCCAGACTTTTCTGAGGTGGGAAATTTCCACTTGAAAGGACAAGCAGACCAGAATGGAGCATCTAGAAGAACAGAAGATACTTCTTGAAAAAAAGACCAGCAGGAAAAAGCAAAACAATAGCAATAGTCTGATTGACTACTACAAAAACAAGCAAGTTGTTCACTGGTAAGCCAATAAGACAAGTGGTTGGGTCCCTTCAGGGCAAACCCCCTTCCAAGACTGAGACTCAAGACACAAGCAGGTTTGTGGTCTTGCTGGTGACCAGTTGGTCTACATATATGGGGAAGTGGGGAATAAACAGCAATGAAGTTGTGAACTATGTCCAACCACATTCAATAGACTCCTGTCAACCTGGATTGAGACCTGGTTGGCAAGCAATATGGTGAGACCTGGGGATTCCATGGCCACAGAGGACTAGAATGAAGAGAGAAGCATCCAGTTGATAAGAAGTGAGGGGAGATGCACACGAACACCCATGCTTGCAGATGGTACCCACTTGTCCTGGCTTCAATGGCTGGATGATCAGAACTTGAGGAAGAAAGAGGAAGAAAGAAGAGGAGAAAAAGAGTAATTTGCTACAATTTGATGAACTTGACCTGTTCTTACAAATGTAGCAGCTCAAAAGAGGGAACGAATCTTTACAGTGAGGATCATTCCCACCCTTTGGTACACAAGGTTGACAGGGATGGGCAACTTATACATCCGTTACCCAAAATGGAGGGCCATGAAGTCACTGGCTTACAAGCTTTCAAGACAGAGCCTAGTTCCAGAGGGTGCAGGGGAAGGTAGAATCTTCACTGAGTGGTTTCCAACCTGTTTGTACCAGGCTGGTGAAAGGAGATGGGAATAAGATTCTTTTGGTTCAATAGTGAATAATTACTATCAGAAATGACTGTGAGTGTTGCAAATGTAAAGGTAGACTTTTTGTAACAAAAGGAGGGGAGGTTGATATTGCAGTCCAGGAGCAGATGACCCTTGGACCATCAAGGGAGAAGTAGACTGCAGGACTCTATCAAGAGAAGCAGTGACTCCAGAGATGGAGGCAGAGATGATGACTTGGAGAGATGGAGTGGCTAGGGACTCTGGACTCAGGGAGGGAGAGGGGCTGTGTGCTTATGGCCAGGGTGAAGGCTTGTGGGGTGTGCCCGTTGGTCGTTGGAATGGTTACATATTCTGAGTATTTCGGTGTACAGCCAAAGGAAAAAAACTAAAACAGAGGGAATGGAAGCAAATGCTGTTGAAAGATGA
>NW_006408606.1:81899-98220 GCF_000296735.1 Chrysochloris asiatica | reverse complement strand
AAAAAATTGTATGATTTGTTGAATGTAAAACTGATGATCTGCCCTGTAAACTTTCACTCAAATCACAATAAAAACTTTAAAACATAGAAAACCTATACAGAGTCGCTATGAGTCAGAAATGATTAAACTTCTTGTAAAAACAACAACAACAATCAAATATATGATTACAAATTTATTTCCATGCAAAAATACCAAAAAAGAAGATATTAAATACACTGAATACCAGTCCTTTATCAAATATGTAATTCACAAATATTTTTTCCCATTCCATTGCTTGTCTTTTCATCTTCTTCATTGTATCTTTTGAAACACAATGGATTTTAATTTTAATAAAATTCAACCCTGTCCATTTAAAATTAATAATAATAATAATAATAAGAGAAATGAATGTGATACCGTTCCTCTTCAATTTTTCGTTCCTTACATAGTAAACCATATGAAGTCAGATTTAAAATGGCCAGTACCAGTGTATTTCAACTCTTTAATGCCTATGATATCAGTCTTTAAGTACTCCATTTCATTTTGCCTACTTTCAATTTTTCTGAACTCATACGTTCTACATTCTAATTATGTTTATTAATGAATGTTTACAGCTGTTTCTTCTCATTTTGAGATGTGGGCCATCCACAAATGAAAGTCTCTTAAGCATTAGTCCATTTGTTTCACCATTGTCAACTATTGTAAGGAGGAGGCTCTTCTCGAGTCATGTTTTGAGTGCCTTCTGACCTGAGAGGTTCATCTTCTACCTGTATATCTGAAAATATTCTGGTATTCATAATGTTAAAATATTCAATATTCTAGTGCTATTTGAAAATATTCTAATGCAATTAAGAATCTTTTTTTCCTTTGTGAAAATAACACACACACTTTTTTAGAGAGTCAATGATCTTTTATTAGGAATCCAGTGTTTTGTTCACTTTTTTGTTTGTTTGTTTTAATATTTTATAAGGAACACGTTTCATTGGAAGTATTAAATGCTTTTTTATTCTTTTACACTGGTTACATTACAGTTGCATCTAAATAGCTCAAAGTATTAAAGCTGAACAGACTATTAAAATACACTTTATAATTAAAAAATAAATATCATAGTGAATTATACTAAGAATAGTTGTGCACATTAATTTTATTTTTAATTAATACTTTTATTTGACCACATCCATACTTATTTTATATTTGATAGAAAGCAAATATCCTCACTGATAAATTTGTTTTAGTAAAAATTGAACACTCCTACTCATCTGTCATTTTGTCATATTGTGGTGGCTTGCATGTTGCGATGATTCTATAAGCTATGTCACTGGTATTTTAAAAACTAGAAAGGTTGCCCATGGTTGACAGGTTCAGCTGAGTTTCCAGACAGACTTGGAAGTCAGAGTGATAGTCTATTTGTGAATATCAAGTCACTGAAAACCTTATGAAAAGAAATGGAACATTTTCAGATGGCACCAGAATGTTGACAATTGAAGCATGAAGAACAGCTCCAGAATATTGACAGATAAAGTGCAAGAAGATGATACCCTCAGGGTGGGAGGCACTCAAAATATGATGCGGGAAGAGCTGCCTACTGAGAGTAGAGCTGACTGTGATGCAGAGAATGGAGCAAAGCTCTCAGAACATTCTTTTGCTAATGGGGAACAACTCAAAATAGGAGAAACAGCTGTAAACATTAATAATTGGATCATGGGATGTATGAAACACGAATCTAGGAAGATTAAAAGTTGCAAATAAATGAAATGACATCACATTAGTGAACCAAAATGGACTAGTATTAGCCATGTTGAATCAATCACATGGTTTACTATGCCAGAAATGATAAATTGAAGAGGAATGGCATCAAATTCATCATTTAAAAATAGCATATCAAGACCTGTTTTGAATTACAGTGCTGTGTGTGATAGGAAAATATCCATATGCCTATAAGGAAGAACAGTTAATTCCACTATTATTCAAATTTACACAACAACCAATAAAGAGAGTGATGATGAAATTGAAGACATTTATCAACTTCTTTAGTCTGAAATTCAAACATGCAATCAAGATGTATTGAAAATTGATGGGCAACTTAGACATTAGCTACCTAAAATGAGGGGATGATAAAGGCTTGAAGTTACTGGCTTATAAAGTTTCAAGAGGGAATTTCGTTGAAGAGTGGGTGGGGGAAGGTTTTACCCCACTGAATCATTTTCATCTTGTCTAGATGGGTCTGGTGAAAAGAGATGGGGATAAGATTATTATGATTCAGTAGTGAGCAATTATTATCATGACTAATTGTGATGGTCACAATTATAAAGGTAGAATTTTTGTAACTAAAATGGTGGAGTGGTTAATCTTACAGTCCAGAAACAGAGAACCCTAGGACCTTCAAGGGAGATGAGCACAAGCAGAATGCAGGACCTTATACAGAGAAGCACTGATACCAGAGATGGAGGCAGAGATGGGGGCATGGAGAGAGGGAGCAGCTGAGGACTCCAAATTCATGGAAAGACAGGGACTGGGAGCTAGAGGCCAGGAGGCAGACTTGCAGAATGTGTCCTCTGGTGGTGTAAATTATTATATATACCTGAGTGCTTAAAAAAAAATTTTTTATTTTTTTTAAAGAGTTAGAATTAATAGAGAGAAATACTGTTAATTGATATACATGGAGGGGATTATAATCATTATAATGAAACAAAGTGTATGGTTCATTGAATATAGAATTGATGATCTGCCCTGTAAACATTCTCTCAATTCACAATAAAAAGTTAACAAAAAGATATATTGAAAATTACTGGCAATTGTAAACAAAGGGAAAGAATCAGTGGATGGAAAATATGGTCTTGGTGATAGAAATGATGCTGTAGATTACATGTTAGAATTTTGCAAATCCAATGACTTCTTCATTGCAAATACCTTTCTTAAGCAATATAAAAGATGACTAAACACATGGACCTCATCAGTTGGAATACACAGAAATCAAATTATTACATCTGTGGAAAGAGATGGAAGAAAATATCCATGACATCAATCTAAACTAAGCCAGTGGCATACTGAGGAAAAGTTCATCAGTTGCTAATATGCAAGTTCAGGCTGAAGCTGAAAAAAAAGTGCTAAAATTGATCTTGAACATAAACCAACTAAATTTAGATATCATCTCAAGAACAAATTTGATACATTAGTCACTAATGACTGAAAAACTGAATAGTTGAGGGATGACATCAAGAAAAACAGATAGGAAGAAAGAAAAACATCATTAGGAAGACAGGAAAGAAGGAAAACACAAAATGGGATGTATAAGAGACTCTAAAACTTGATATCCAGCATACAGATGCTAAAACAAAGGGAAGAAATGATGAGGAAAAAAGCTGAACAGAAAATTTCAAAGGTCATCTGGAGAAGATAAAGTCAATTATAATGAAATGTGCAAAGACCCGGAGTGCGATAACCAAAAGGGAACAACACATTTTGCATTTCTCAATCTTACAGAACTGAACTAAAAATTCAAGCCTGAACTTGCAATATTGAAGGATTTTATAGGCAAATTATTGAATGATGTAGAAATCATAACACAAAGATGGAAGCAATACACAGATAGATTCACTGTACCAACAGAAATTACCAGTTCACTGTAGCAAAAGAAATTACCAAGCAATACACAGATAGATTCATTGTACCAAAAGAAATAGTTCAAGAGGTAGCATATGATCAAGTGCCAAAGAAACAGAATGAACAAATCCAAGGTGTACTGAAGACTTTGTTCTAAGAACAAGGTTCTGGGAATTAATGATATACATATTGAAATCTTTGTACAAACTGATGCAGCAATCAAGACACTCACTCATCTACATAGAGAGATTTTGAAGAGAGATACCTGGAGTCCTGGTGTGGCATTATGTGTCAATGTGCTGGATTGCAAAGTCAGTTTGAACCAGGTCAGTGGTTCTAGCTGCTCCTCAGACACCCTATTCAGGATCACTATGGATTAAAATCTACTCAGTGGCTCATAATAACAACAACAACCTGACCAATTGATTGAAAAATATCCATATTTGTGTCTATTACAAGGGGTGGTGACTGAACGGAATGTAGAACTCATTGGATAATATCATTAATATTGCATATAAAGAAATTTTTACTAAAGATAACTTAAAAATGGCTACAATAGTACATTGACAGGAAACTGCCAGAGTTTCCAACAGTAATGAGATAAGGACAAGGGATGTGGGATATCATTGCTGACATCAGATGGATTTTGTCTGAAAGTAGAGAATACCAGAAAGTTGTTTGCTTGTACCATATTGACTATGCAAAGGCTTTTGATCATGTGGATCATTACAAGCTATAGACAACATTGAGGAAAATAAGTATTCTGGAACACCGAATTGTGCTCATGAGAAACCTGAATATAGACCATGAATAAGCTGGTTGAACAATTCAAAGGAGATTGAATGTTTTAAAATTAGGAAGGAGTGTGCCACAGTTTAATTCTTTCTCCATACGTGTTCAATACATATATGCAGAACAAATAATCAGAGAAACTGGATCATATGAAGAAAAATGTAGCATCAGGATTGGAGAAAGACTCATTAACAATCTGCAATATGCAGAAGATACAAGCTTGATTCCTGAAAGCAAAGAGGACTTAAAATACTTACTGATGAACATCTAAGACTACAAACTTCAGTGTAAGTTGCACATCAATGTAAAGAAAATCCTCACCAATAGACCAATAAATAACATTAATGGAGAAAATAGTGAAGTTGTCAAATACTTCATTTTTTTGGATCAACATCAACACTCATGGAAGTAGCACTCAAGAAATCAAGCGACCTATTGAATTAGGCAAATCTGCTGCAGAAGATCTATTGAAAATGGTCAATAGCAAAGATATCTATTTGAGGACTAACGTGTGTATGACCCAAACGATAATATTTTTAATAGCATCATATGCATATGAAAGTTGGACAATGAATAAGGGAGATTTTAGAAGAAGAATTGATGCATATGAGTTGTGGTGTTGGAGAATATTAAAAGTACCATATATTGCCAAATGTACAAACAAATCTATGTTGATAGAAGTACAGCTGGAATAATTCTTAGAAGCAAGGATAGCCTGACTTTGTCCCTCATATTTCAGATATACCAGGAGGGACCAGTTCCTGGAGAAGGACATCATGTTTGGTAAAGTGGAAGGTCAGCTACATAGTGGAAGACCTGCAAGGAGATTGATTGGCACATTGGCAGCTGCAATGTGCTCAAGTATGGTAACATATTTGAGACCTGTGCAGAATTGGGCAATGTTTCCTTCTGCTGTGCCCATGGTTGCTATGAGTCAGTACTAGCTTGACGGCACCTAACAATAACAACAAAAACAATTGAACAATTCCAGATGAACTGCTTTAGATCCAGTGCTATTATGTAGAGGAGATATCTCTTATTTTTCCATTTTATTTCCAGGCTACGAAAACTCTCTTCTTTAAAGACAAGACTAAATAGCCCCAAACAAACTTAAAGTATTATGTCTTCTTTCTAGCCAATAATATCTTTAACCAAACTTTCCATTTCCTTTATTTACAAGTTCCTCTTGTCTCCCTTGTTGCAATTTAATAAGTTTTATGAGTACCGCTCATCTAGAAAATTGCTCTTAAATATGGTAGGAAAATAATATAATCTGGAATGAAACTGTCATTAACCACAATTCCACATTTACTGTTAAAGATATATTTTAAATTAAGTAGAAACATTTTGGAAACTGATCCATTTGTGCTAGATAATGAAGAATTATTCATTTTTTGCCAAGTTTCCACCGCTACTCTAAAATTCACATTTTTCCTTTGTTTTAAACTAGTTTTATTGCAAATCTTAAAAATGAAAATTTCATTCATTAGTAATTAGTAGGTTTTATAAATTTAAAATATATATATATTTTTTTGTTTTCAAATTAGGCAAACTACTCCCCATCAAGTAAGTCCTTATTTCCCTAAAATGAATAGAAGTAATTGTTATCTTCAAGTAGTAATTAGTTTATGCAACACTGTCCAATCCAAGCCACACCAGCCACTCTAAGTCCAAAATTCCAAAACTTGAGGACTCAACTCTGGTCAATTCCTTCTGCAAAATTTTGACTCCTCTTTCCTACTTTTAATCACTCTATGAAGTTATTAGCAGATTCTTCACTTGTTATTGTTCAGAATTTATTGTTTTCATTTTCAAAAAGATCTCTTTTTTTGAGAGATTAATTCATCATACTGAAAGTAGAACTTTTCAAAGATTTTAAAAGGTACTTCTGTTAATATTATTTTGAATGTATCTTTCAATGATAGAGAATGCTAGTCATAAATTATATTCTTCTGAGTGCCATCCATATAAATAATATGGCTAAAATATAGTATATTTTAGTTTAGAAATGTAGGTATTCCTTCAATTATACTGTTAAAATAATTTTGAATAATCAGCAAAATTGTTGGCTCATTACAAGTTAGCTTGGTTGATGAGGAAGACAATGTACAAACAATAGTGAAGTTAGAAGAAGAGTAACAAAGACAAATGAAGACAAGGGAAAATGCAAGATTTAAAGGGGATAGAGATGAATACTGTAATATATACAACCCTGCAACAACAGTGTTCTATGGGTACATGCATGGTTGGACAGATACACAAGATGGATGGGTATGGGAGGGAGACTGGTAGTTGTTGTTGTTAGGTGCCATAAAGTTGGTACCAACTCATAGTGACCCTATGCACAACAGAATGAAACACTGCCCGAAGTATACTCAAAAATATACAAGGATTTAAAAGAGGACATTTGTACATGGGTAATTATCTTTCCAGCAAACATGCCTGTGAATGGGGTGGAGCAATGTTGCTGTTGCTGTTAAGTGTCATCAAAGCAATTCCAACTCACAGTGGCCCTGTATAGGGTTTTTGAGAAGTGGCTGGTGGGTATGAACTACCGACCTTGTGGCTCAAACCAACTTTGTGGTCCAGTGATATTTCTACAGAACCACGGGGAGCAAAACAATGAACACTGTTGGGAACACCTGAGCTGAGGGTCCCTGACTTGGGGGTAGTTTAACTGAAGGATTGCAACTGAACAGTTGTGGTCCATAAACTCTGGCTGCTTCCAAGTCAAATACCACCCCTGAGGAACTTGCAGTGCTGCCTCACAACACAGGGAACTTACAAGGTCTTTCCTTGTATTTAGCTATGTCCTTCTACTCAGCCTGCACAACATTCTAGCCACCTTAATCAGTGTTCCAGTAGCTACCACAAGTTATAGTTTTTCTGATAAAGTTCGGCTTACTGCTGGCTCCTTCAGTACAAGATGTTCTTGTACTCCTTACCCTCTCTCAAACACCTTCCCTTGAGCTGTGTATAAAATTTACTCACTGCTTTGGTCTGTGCTGCAGTATCTCCATTACAGTGCTGTATCCGACCTGGTCCTAACTTCACTATATTTCAATTGTGTCTTCTGTCTTTCTTTTATTTCTAATCTCCTGTCACCCCTACTCTGGTTTCATCTCTCCATGCAGGTTGCAGAGTATAGCCAATTGTTGAATGTGGCAGCTGGCCCCAACAAAAACGTCTTAGACCTTAGCAAACCCCTTGAGGTAACAAGGACCAGGGCCATATTTTCTGGAGATACCATGGTCAGTTGGCATAACATAGTCCACAAAAACAATGTGCTACTTCCTACTTTGGTGAGTTAAGACTAGTATCTTAAAAGCTCATGATTGACAATCTAAGGTGCATCTATTGGTCTCTCCATGTGTGGAGACAGAACTGTGATGGAAATTGAAGATGCTTGGGATCTATTAATTCAAGGAACTAATGGAATACCTGAATAGTGTCTCCACGACTTTGAGACCACAAGCACTGGATGGTGCCTTGCTACCACTACCAACTGCTCTTAAAAGGATCATATTAGAAGGTCCTGGATAGAGTGGGAGAAAATGTGGAATAAAACTCAAAGTTATGAAAATTACCAGACTTACCAGTCAGAAAGACATGGAGGAAGTAGATATGGTGACCTACACTACCCTTCAGGTAATCAAAAGTGAGTTCTGTTCCTTCAGGTCAGGAACAGAACTCACTTTTGTGGTCCAATTTTCAGTTAAGCAGTAGATAAATATATGGGGGGACTACAACATTAGTAAGGTATGCTCACCATGGAATGGTCAACCATTTTAGATCAAAAGGACTATATTTACCTGAAGACAAAGTTCAAAAGGGTTTGAAAGAGGGTGGGATGAAAACAAGAACAACAAGAAGGAAGTGATTTAACTATGGTTATATGGAGGAAATTGCAATCATTGTGATGAAGCAAAATGATTTGCAAAATTGATGATTTGTTCAGTAAATAATCACTCAATTCACAATAAAAAGTTTCAAATAGAAAACAAATAATTGGCTCATAATATTCTATTTGTTAGGCTGTTGTTGTTAAGTGCCCTTGAGTTGATTCCAATTCATAGGGACCCTGTGTAGGATTTCTAAGGAGTGGCTGCTGGGTATGAGCCACCAATCTTTCAGTTACCAGTTTAGTGTTTACAATATAGTGCTGATTATATAACATTTTAGATAAAATGGAACTTAAACTACAAATAGTATGTTGGTGAATTTGGTCGAAACACACAACAAACTAAAAGCAACCCTTGAAGTGAATTTCTACATTTGAATACTGTTTTCAATTATAAATGTTGATTGGTGCTATTGAGTTGGTACTGACTCATAATGATCCTATGTATAACAGAATGAAACATTCCCCATTCCTGGGCCAACCTCACAATCACTTTTGAGGTCTGATCCCATCGTTGCTGTCACTGGGCCAATTGATCTCCTTTGTGTTCTTCCCTTTTTTCTCCAACCCTCCACTTTATCAAACATGATATTCTTCTTTAGTGACTGGTCCCTCCTGACAATATGTCCAAAGTATAAGACATAAAGGTTAGCCATCCTGGCTTCTAAGGAGCACTCTGGCTGTACTTCAACACAGATCTGTTTGTTCTTTTGGCAGTCTATGGTACTTGTAATATTCTCCTCCAATACCATAAATCAAATGCATCAATTCTTCTACAGTCTTCTTTATTCACTGTCCAACTTTCACATGCATGTGAGGTTATTGAAAATACCATGGCTTGGGTCAGATGAACCTTAGTCCTCAAACTGACATCTTAAACACTTTAAAGAAGTCTTGTGTAGAATATTTGCCTAATTCCAATACAGTGTTTGATTTCCTGACTGCTGCTTCCATTGAGTGTTGAAGGTTGATCCAAGCAAAATGAACTTTTTGACAACTTGAATCTTTTCTCCATTGATAAGAATGTTGTTTAATGGGCCAGTGGTGAGAATTTTTGTTTTCTTTAAATTGAGATGCAACCCAAACTGAAGGCTATGATCTTTGATATTCATCAGTTGAGTATTTTAAGTCCTCTTCATTTTCAGCAAACAAGATTATATCATCTGCATTTCACAGGTTGTTAATGAGTCTTTCTCCAATCCAATGCCACATTCTTCAAATAATCCAGGTTTTCAGATTATTTGACCAACATACAGCTTGAATAAGTATGGTGAAAGAATACCACCTTAACACACACCTTTCCTAATTTAAAACCGTTTCATATTCCCTTGTTCTGTTTGAACAACTACCTATGTGCAGGTTCCTCATGAACATAAAAGTAAGTTTCCCGGAATACTCATACTTCACAATGTTGTCCATAGCTTGTCATGAGCCACACAATGGAAAGCTTTTGTGTAGTCAATAATGCACAGCTAGATATCTTTCTAGTATTCTCTGCTTTCAGTCAAAATCCATCTGATGTTAGCAATGATATTCCTCATTCCATGTCATCTTCTGAATCTGGCTTGAACCTTTTTCAATAACATCCATTTAATTTAAGGATAAGAAGGTATATAGATATGTTTTCATTGTATAGATAATTATTTCAATTCATTTTCATTTTAATGTTCTACTCTCCTTTGAATTTCATTATAATCCCTCCCAAAAAACAAAACAAAACATTTCTTCTACTACCCTGTAGCTTTTAAGCAGGGTGTTTTTCAACTTCCATGTACTTGGCTTTATTTCCTTGATGTTCCTATTGTTGATTTCTAATTTATAGCATTGTTGTCTGAGGAGATGCTTTGTAGTATTTTGATGTTTGTAAATTTATAGATGCTTGTTTTGTGGCCTAACAAAGGATGTTAGAGGACTTTTCTTCCAGCAGCTATTCAACTATGTATTTGTGTGATTCTTCCTGTTCTGCAATGCCAATAATTCTTGAGTTATTACTTTTCATGTTGTCCAACACAAATCTTAGAATTTCTTAGGATTTTTCATCTTTTTTTTTGCTTGTTCTTCTAAGTAGTATTTCAGTGATTTGGCTTCTAGTTTGCTAGTTCTGGCTTACATCTCTTCAATCTACTCTTTTGTCCTTTCAGTGTATTGTCCATTTCTGATACTTTATTGTTAATTGTTTGGACATCTTTTTCAGGTTTTGAATTGTTTCCAATGCTGTATCTATCTTATTTGATTGTTCCTGTAGCACTTTCCTGACTTCTTTCTTATTTTTCTTAAACCCTCTGTGGTGTGTTTGTATACATCTCAGTATCATTTTCCTGAATTCCTTCTCAGGCTTTTCCAAAGCCTGACATCCTTCCAAGGTGATGTCTAGGTCTAGCTCCTGCTCATTCATCTCAGTCACTCTATTTTGTTTCTGGACATGTGCTGATATGGTCAGCTGTTTCTTGGGAATCTTCAATTGTTATCTGAGATTTCAATAATTAGATGAATGTATGTTGATATTTAATTATGCCTTCTGATCGCCTCTACGTAGATGTGATCAGGAGATGGGCTTTCTTTTTCACTTTTTTTATTACTGAACTCAGAGTAACTGTAGCAGGTGTTGGCTGCCTGTCTGGTATATTGTAGGTGGTATTGGCTCTTGCCTGGATGGTGGAATTTTATAGAGTGTGATTGTAGCTTGACCATAGAACCATAATTTCTGTCTCTTCTTGGGTAATGTAGGGAGTGAATAGCTCCCTAAAAGTAAAAAGAAGACCAAAACACAAAACAGCAATACCAAAAAAAACAAAACAGATGGGATACTATAGTTTATAATCACAGAAAAGAGAAAAAAAAAAATTCTATAACAAAATATGAGTATGACTTTAACGTCTCTCTCTCAGCTTATTGTCTTCAAGGCTGCCTGAGAAATTTCAAGATGTCACTGTTGGTCCTTATTACATAACTCAGGATTTAATTTTTGGCCTGTTTCCTTTTCAGTCTATCTCTCTCGCACTCCAATACCTCTCTTCAGGCCTTTTTCCCAAATTATTATTAGATCTAGGCCAGTTGTATTCATTTTGCACTGACGTTTTGTTTTAATCAGAACCTTTTCCCTTCTTAGGTTCTGCCGAGCAGATTGGTGCGCATGCATAGTAGAACCCTCTGGGTATGTGCCGGGGGAAGGGGTGGAAGGGAGTGAAGGGTGGGATGTCTGGTTGCTCAGGCACTCCCTTCAGTCACCAGCATGGAGGTGCACAGGCAGGAAGAGACCAATGAACAGAGAAAAAAAGAAAGACTGTCCACACCTTTATCCCCATGTATGGGGTCAGACATCTGTGGTGGGAGCTCGTCTCTGATCCTTCACCCTCTCCATCATGCCCAAGATAGCCACTCTGGGAGCCTCTGGGACTGGCTTATAAGAACACAGCAGTTTTCTTTCTTCTGCTAAAAATTCCACTGGCTGTAAGCCTTCAATCTTTCTAAATATTGTAGTTCAGAGTTCTGGGACCATTCCCTGAACCTATTTCATCCAGTATTCTGTATTATTGCTAGTGGAAGTCTGCACTGCACTTCTCCCTACCAGTACTCCTGACCTAAAGGCTGAAGAACAGCAAAGTCCCAGCTTGGTGGCAGCAGCACTGATCAAATCACTGGCCTTCAACCCTCCTTCGAAAACACCCCCAGAATAAGTTTTTAAACTAGAGTCTATTGGCCAAGTGGCAGCATGGATGGACTCAAACGTGACAACAGTAGTGAGGTTGACTCAGGATTGGGCAGTGTTTCATTCTGCTGAGCATAAGGTTGCTATGAGTCGATACTGACTAGATGGCACCAGCAACAACAACAACATTGCCTAAAAGAAAAAGAAAGACCATGAATTATGCACATGTAGTATGGAAGACAGATAACAAGTCATTAGCCAGGAATTTTCCAGATGAGAGAAGATAAGAAAAACTGCAAACTCTTTCTATTTGAGTATCAGATCTACTATTTCATCTTTTAGTATCTTGAGTATTTAATTTTTGTGAATGAATATGTGTTATATGAGGTTATGGTATATTACAATAAACAACATTAATAACATTGAAAATCTATAAAGAAAATAAAATAAGTAAATATATTTCATTTATTTCAAAATAGCACCATTCAGTGTTATCTACATAAATGAAAGAAGTCCTAGTGTGGCATTGTAGGATAAGCAATGGACTTTGAACCAAAGTGTTGGTGGTTCAAACCCATCAGTTGCTTCACAGAAACAATATATTGGGTCACTATGAGTCAGAACTGATTCAGTGGCACTTAACTACAACAACATCATTGAGAAGGAACACTGAAGGCACAATGGTTGAGTGCTGAATCGCTAACTGGAAGGTCTGGAATTCAAACCCTCCAGCCACTCTGTGAAAGAAATATCTAGCAGTCAATTTTTGTAAAGATTATAGCCTTAGAAATCCTAGGTATTTCTACTCTGACTTATAGGGTCCCTGTGAGTCAGAATCAACTTGATGACAATGAATGGGTGGGTGGTGACATCAATGATGAATACTAAGTTAAAATATCATAATTATGCATCTTATGATTGTCATAGTAATATCCATATATTAAGTTTCCTTACCATTAAAATTTGTTTTATTTGAGAAATATATCTTGCTATGTGCAACATGTGTTTCTGAAGAGGTTACTGAACAAGAAAGGGAAAAGTTACCTTTTGGAATAATTGGTAAAAGTTGAATGATAGCATTCTAATAATGTTGATCTATTGGCTGAGAGAATTAAATGATGGACATGTAGAGAAGAAAGAGAGATATAGATGGAAGAAGTGTAGTAAAATTTCTACAATGAGGTTTTATATGAGGGATGCATGAGGGTTCTTTGCAATACTTGGTAAATTTTATGTAAATTCAAAATTATTCCAAAATATAGATAATATAAGACTATAAGCAAAAATAATTTTAAAAAACGTACTTTGTTATGTGAAATCAAGAATGGTGCTGCACTATTCATCTGGATAGTTGACAAATAGAGTAATATCTTTGTACTTTGTTTCATATTTTATCTTCACCATACAGATGAAGAGGACATAGTTTCTTGTCACATATGTAATGCTCTTCAGAAGTTGGCTCTACAAAACAGTGATTAGTTGGAAGACCTTGTCATATTTAAGGACGAATCAGGTCATCTCTCTCCCTAGATGGAACTTAGAAGAATGATCCTGATTGAAACTCGGTAGCTGAGTTCATTTGTTTATCAAATATTGGCTGACTGATGTATGACCTCTTGGAACTAGCTGAGTCCCCTTGGCAGGCTGGCTGGCTGAACTTCTCTTCTCTCTTCCCTCCAAACTACCCCCAGCTCCTGTTGCTCCCTAGGTTGGTTGGCTGTCCTCCCTGAGACTACCAAGATGTTGCCAAAAGATTGAGAGTTATGGTAATGATAATAAAATTGATTCAGTAGAGACAGAGGCCTTAGATAAAAACAATACAAAAAATTCAAAGTAAAATATCACTACTGCACTCTGAAATGTGTAAAAGTAAATTATCTGAATAAATAAACTAGTTGATCACATTCCACTATAAAGTAGGAGAGCAGTGGTATAATTCCATGTATGTGTCTATTTTGGCCAATAGCTTTAGTAGTTTTCATCTACCAGTAAATAAACAAAATATAGTTAGTATACAATAAAGAGATAAGAAAATATTTCAGATGTAGTAAATCATTTTTAGGTATATAATCTTAACAACCTTAGATCTCTTTTATCTTTTGACGAAACCAAGAAGGATAACTGGACAGTGTCCAACTACAAATGCTCTTTTCTTTTCATTTACACCAAACTGCAACACCAAATATCCAGTGCCTTAGAATTGATTCCAATCTGTAGTGGCCCCATAGGACAAAGTAGAAATGCCCCATAAAGATTTCAAATTTGCAAATCTTTACCGAGGCAGACTGACATATCTTTCTCCCCTGTAGGCATTGGTAGATTCATACCACATACATCTTGTTTAGCATCTGCCCAATGCTTAAGCCACTGTTCCACCAGAGCTCCTTTACAACAAGGTAAACAAGTTGGCAAAATGAATTCTCTTGATTTGACCTACTTAAGATGCATTTGGTACAGTAGGACCAAACTGTTGCTATAATTCTGAATAAATCTTAAGCACATTTGTGTTCCAAGCTGAACTCATTTCACCCATTTCTTGAAATAATATTTTAATTCAATTCTTTAGTTTTTCAGTGCCTTATGAATAACTTCATCAATAGAACATAAGTAAAAATAAACACAAATATTATTATGAGAATTTGTGATGGTAAAAAATCAGTTTCACATAATTACTCCCTTCCTACATTGTTTAAATAGATATATCATAGTTTTCCTTAAAATATGTATGTAGTTACATATTTAATAAAAGTACATGCCATTGTGATTACAAATGCAGTGCAATTGATTATCTATTCCTAGTGGTATATTTGCATTTTTGCAACTTCATAGAAAAAGTCAGAGATTTCTATAATCCTATTCATTTACACTGAAATTATAAGCAAAAGAAGAGATTGGTCTGAAACAGAGAACCATGTTAATTCAAAATATGCCAACCACACCAGTTACTTACAGTGGAGAAAAATTGAGGCACTTGCTTGGGAACTGGTGTACTGAAGTTTCACTAATATTGAGAAAACAAAGGTTTTTCTGAAATGAACTATCCAAGTAAGGGAACTTTCCTGAAGTCAAAAGGTTACATATTAGGATAAAAACAAACATTTCATTAAATCCATAATATACTGTTGTTGTTGTTGTTAAGTGCTGGTCGAGTTGATTCCGACCCATAGCGACCGTGTTTTCCAAGGAGCAGTGAAATAATTTAGTGAAAAGGGAGAAAGAAAGATCTCTTTCTTTCTAAAGTTCTGAAGAAACTCTTGTAAGAGATAGGACAAAATTTATTCTAGTTCAATTATGAGAACAGACTGAAAATATTTTATAAATTTGAATATAAAGCATTCATAATAAGATGATTTTGAGTTATATTTTCACATTATTTGAGTGTCTGTATATCTCCACAAAGAATAAAAATGTTTCTATCACCGTCTTTAAAAAAAGTATTTACTTTTTGTAAAGTTAACACTTTTTTAGAAAATGTGTCATGATTACTTGTGCTCCTTATATTCAACACAACTATATTTATGGTCCACTTTTCTAAAAGGACTTTATAGGAGAAAAGAGATAAAACAGGAAATATTGTAAAAACTAATGTAGTTTATCACTTACTCAATCACATTATCTGTGTTGTTGCTGTTGTTTGTATGGGCCAGCCACTCAGTTCCAAATCATATCAACCATATCAACAGAATGAAACACTGCTCAATCCTGCACTATATTGGATTGAATTGCATATCCCCAGAATATATGTCAGCTTAGCTGGGCCGTGATTCACAGTGGTTTGTCAGTTATTTTATAATCCTCAATGAGGCGATCAACCAATAAAAGGATTAAGGGTGGAACAGACCAACCTTAATTCCATCACCACCCTGATGTGTTGTAAGGGAGATTTCCAGGGATGTGGCATGCAGCACATTTCATTTTATAAGAGATAAAAGAAGAAATAGTTAGCTGAGAATGTGGACCACCTACCACCAAGAAAGAAGAGCCAGAGTAGAGTTTGTCCTTTGGACCTAGGTTACCTGCACTGTGAAGCAACTAGATCCAGGGAAAGATTAGTGCCAAGACACACACAGATTCCAAGGAATGCAGGGCCTTCAGACACTGAAAGGAGATAAAGACTTTTATCCAGAGGTGGTGCTCTGGATTCAGACTTCTAGCTTCCCAAACTGTGGGAGGACAAAATGCTGTTTGTTAAAGCAATCCATTTTTTATATTTCTGTTGTTGTTATGTGCTGTGGAGTCTATTCCAACTCATAGCAACCCTATACAGGGTTTCCGAGGCTGTAAATCTTTACGGGAGCAGAACGCCTCATCTTTCTCCCGCAGAACAGCTGGTAGTTTTGAACTGCTGACCCTGAGGTTCGCAGCCCAATTCGTAGCAACTCTAAATAACTAAGACA
>NW_006408606.1:80964-81675 GCF_000296735.1 Chrysochloris asiatica | reverse complement strand
AAGTGTCACAATCCTTGCTTCTAAAGAACATTCTGATTGTAATTCTTCCAAAACAGATTTATTTATTCTGGAAGTCCATGGAAATTTCAATATTCTTCACCAACACCACAATTTGAATGCACTAATTCTTCTGTGGTCTTCCTTATTTATTATCTAAATTTTATATACATATGAGGTGATTGAAAATGCCATGGCTTGGGTTAGGTATTCCTTAGTCCTCCAAGTGATAGATATATTTGCTTTCTAATAGTTTAAAAGTTTCTTAAGCAGCAGATTTGTCTAATGAAATACATCATTTGATATATTGACAGCTGCTCCCATAAGCCTTGTTAATTTGAGAAAAATGAAATCTTTGACAACTTCAATCTTTTCTTCATTTATCATGATGTTTTGTTTCCATTGAGGTGCAATCATTACTGGAGGTTATAGTCTTTATCTACCACTCACCTACCAGTGTGTCACACTGTAGTGGATCCCATGTTGTTGTCTGCTGGAAGCTATGCAACAGGTATTTTGAATACCGGCAGGGTCACTGATGGTCTACAAATTTCAGCTGAGCTTCCAGACATAGACTCAGAAGAAGGAGAGGCAGTCTTCCTTAGAATGTTTAGCCATTGAAAGCATTATGGATAGCAGTGAAACACTGTTAGATAGTACCAGGATATTAAATATTGAAACATGATGAATAGCACCAGAATTTTGTCAGAGAGT